>NW_012121043.1:4506515-4661848 GCF_000951035.1 Colobus angolensis palliatus | reverse complement strand
GTGCTGGGATTACAGGGGTGAGCCACTGTACCCAGTCACATATTTGTTATATTAAGTAAAAAAAAAAAAAAAAAACCCAATCTATGTTAAATTTATGATTAAAATACATTTGGGCTGGGCACAGTGGCTCACACCTGTAATCCCAGCACTTTGGGAGGTTGAGGCAGGCAGATCACGTGAGGTCAGGAGTTGGAGACCAGCCTGGCCAACATGGTGAAACCCCATCTCTACTAAAAACACAAAAATTATCCCCGCATGGTGGAGTACGCCTGTAGTCCCCCGGTTACTCGGGAGTCTGAGGCAAGAGAATTGCCTGAACCCAGGAGGTGGAGGTTTCATCGAGCCGAGACCATGTCATTGCACTCCAGCCTGTGTGATAGACTCTGTCTCAAAAAAAAAAAAAAAAAAGATGTAATTAAGACACTCAATAATTTAGTTGAAATATCCATACAAATAACTTTAAAAATACATTTTAAAAATGCATATTTGAGAAATACCATTCAATTTTTATTGTAAAAAGACAAACTAGGCAGAATTATATCAACATTTTCAATAATTATATATTGTCATTCATCTATTCATGTGTTCATTTACGTATGCTAAAATTTTAGAGGTTAAAGGGACCTTAGAGGTCATCTATTATAAGGACTTCATTTTACAAATAGGTGTATCAGAACACATAACAAAGAATTGCCACACCTCACAGAATTGCATACCTGTTTTTCAGCAGAAGGTCTACAACTAGGAATTCACGTGATCCAGCTTTCAATCCAATGCTTGTCCCGTACTGTAGATCTGTCTTAATAAAGCAGCAGAAAATAAAGAAGAGGAGAGAAGATCTAGAAGGAAAGCTCTCAGAAATCTGTACAAATTGTTGATACAATCAGACATTTTGGCATATGAAGAAATGACAGGATGTTTCTACCACCTTCAGTGCCCAGGGTATAATTTATGTCATTTACTCAGGCTGAATGTGTAAACATCAGAGGCCAGCCTCTTTGGAAGACTTCTCATTCTGTTAGATACATTTGGACTAAGAACTTTCTTTTTCTCCCTCGTAAATGTTTTCTGTCATTCAATGTGGAGATTTAGAAACATACTCATTAATATTCATATAAAGATACTATGATTTTAATGTAAATAGAAAATTATTTTAGGACTGAAGCAAAATTGGGCTAAGATGAGATCAGTCTCTGATAAAACATAAGCAGAAATGGGATTGAGATCATGAAGATTACATTTAAAATGAGGAAGGCAATTCCCACAAGTCATGATGTGCACATGTCATCGTACAATTTCTAAGCCAGGAAAATTAGCTTTTAGTTCTCACAGTTCTCTCAAGCCCATTCTGAAGTTATCCTGCTTAGGGTGAAGGGGTAGGGATTGGGAGAAAGTACTAGTATTTCTGTGGGGTACATTCTTCATTGCAGAAGCAGAAAAGCATAAAAATAAAAAGACAGACGTTTGAGCTCAGTTAAAATTGTAGAGACATTCAGTGTCTTTGAGGATATAATTTTAAATTGAAAAACAAATCAGAACAGGTTTTATGTAAAAGAACGCCTAGTGACTAGGAAGACTTTTCCAAAATAGAATCAGAAATATTGGTCAGATAAGAAGTTATATGAATACAAACACATATGGATAATCTTAGCCATATTAGGAATATCTGACATTACAAGGAAGGGCAGGTTCTTTTTCTGTATTTTGCACATAACCCATTATGTAGAAGAGCAGATCTAAGCCCAAGGTTGTGTTATCAAGGGAGGCTGGGGACTCTCTCCTTGGGGATCATAAATACAGTTTTCCATCTGCCTGAAACTGTTTAGGTGAAACATGCCTGAAGTCAGGGGCTGGATCAGATCATCTCTGGGGGTCTCTTCCAGCCTTTTGAGTCTTTGAGAGAAATTCCTAATCAGCATGTTAATGAGTAGTTTAAATTTGTATTCTGATTTTCTTGAAGATAATTACCAGAAACACTAAAGAGAGAACAGCATTTCTACATGCCTGTTTAAAAGAAGAAAAAAGAAAAAGAAATGGTTTCTGCTTACAAAGAAAAAAAGATGTGACGCACTTGATATTACAAAAGGCAATTACCTGGAAGGTAGTATGGTTCAGTGGTCTTGGAAATGTCTGAGAAAGTCCCAGGCTACTGGATCTGTTCCCTGGTCTTACGATGTCTTGCTGTGTGACCCCGGGCAAGTCACTTGATCTTAGTTTCCTCATCTGAAAACACAAGAGTCTAGAAGTTGTGCTTGATTACCTAACTAATATCAAGGTACAGGAATTGAATGAAGGACGGAATTTCATTTTGGGTTTCGTCTCTGGTGCAGAGATGACAGATGGGAATCACATGAATTAGGTTAGCCCCTGTGCTTCATTAACGGACAGAAAGAAAGTCAGAACAACACGGATGGCAAACTAAACTTTGAAAATCCCTTAAGAAATCTTAATTTTAAATGATAAATGTTGCAAAGATTTGTTTTGCTCTGCATTATAGTAAATTAATTGTGACACTATCCTATGTGTTTTGTTAACTGAGTTACTATAAAATTGGCCCTAGAAGAAAAGAAATTGGTAAAATACATACTCAGGCCAATACCTTTTCTTCCTGTACTTAAACGTTTTTGGAAAAATAACTTTTTATTAATATTGATATATAGCTGTTTTATAAATAGGAACAAAAGTATATCAGTCCAAATTATTTTTCTGTCCTTTCTTTATCAGAAGTCAAATATGTTTAATTTGAATTTTCATGTTTCTTGGCATAAGATGTGATTTACTCGGAATGATCAAGCTGACAGGTTTCCAAACCTGGCATGTAGGGTTGAGCATTTAAGCTGAAAACAGAAATATTTTCTAACAATATTTAATTACCAAAATTTTCATGTAATTTAACTTTATGCACATTTGAAAACCTAAGAGGAACAACAAAGGAGAAAGCCACATCCTGCCCCTCGAGAGTGTTTCGTATCTGTTAAGTGAAGGAGCAGCTAATACTGGATTCTCACTGTAAGTTTATGCAGTATTTATTATTGAATTATACCTTAATTAAAAGATTGAGCACTTAGGCCGGGCACGGTGGCTCAAGCCTGTAATCCCAGCACTTTGGGAGACCGAGACGGGCGGATCACGAGGTCAGGAGATCGAGACCATCCTGGCTAACACGGTGAAACCCCGTCTCTACTAAAAAATACAAAAAACTAGCCGGGCGAGGTGGCGGGCGCCTGTAGTCCCAGCTACTCGGGAGGCTGAGGCAGGAGAATGGCGGGAACCCGGGAGGCGGAGCTTGCAGTGAGCTGAGATCCGGCCACTGCACTCCAGCCTGGGCGGCAGAGCGAGACTCCGTCTCAAAAAAAAAAAGATTGAGCTCTGTACTTTATAGCACATGCTGTTTTCAACATGTTACTTCCACCAGAAATCACTGCTTGCTTTCAATAAACCTGCCCCAAACAAGAAATCAAACAAGAAAGGAGTTAAACCTAAGCATAATACAGAAGATTGTACTTTCTAAAATCAACTAAGAATTATGTTTCTGACATACTCTTTGATGGAGGCAAATAACAAATTTTAAAATAAACTAAGATGATAAAAAAGGAATTGGCATTATATTTGTGACAAAGCTTGAAAAACCGAAATACCTTTACAAGATAGAATCTTTGGTAAACTGATCGGACAAGATAACTGATAACATTATCTTTATTTTATTACACTATACTGTACTGAAGTGAAAGACCAAACCCATTCTGAAAATGTAGTTGGCATTTTGATTTGAAATTGAAATTATACGCAGCCTTTTGTTCATGAACATTAAAGAGAGGGCAGGGATATCCCAGAAAATACTGCTCTATGTGAGGTTTGGGGAATCATAAATTCTGGTTTCAACTCTGCTATTAAGCTTTTAGATGGCATTATACCTTATTCCTACCATCTGTACAGTATGAATAATCATATTTTGTTAACTCACAGGTGTGTTGTAAAGGATAGAGAATAAAAAGTAACTCTGAACATGCAAGCATTCTCTGAGCCAAGACAGTAAGGAAAACAAATGCTTAAGAAATACAAAAAATGGATTGAACTTTATAATGGAACTCTATGAAGCATTTAACCTGAAAAGAGAAACATTTTCTAACACTAGTTAATTACCAAAGTTTTCATATGATTTAACTTTATCCACATTCCAAAACCTATGAGGAACCACAAAGGAGAAAATCACATCCTGCCCCTATGGAGTGTTTCAGTATCTG
Organism: Colobus angolensis palliatus; assembly: GCF_000951035.1. NCBI lineage: Eukaryota > Metazoa > Chordata > Mammalia > Primates > Cercopithecidae > Colobus > Colobus angolensis. The sequence continues at coordinate 4,657,604 of NW_012121043.1, read as the reverse complement.
TTACACGAGGGACCAGGTAATGCTAGATTATCTCTGTAAGTTTATGCAGTATTTATTATTGAATTACACCTTTAAAAGATTGAGCGCTGCACTGAATATCTGAAGAGGAGAGACTGGGGCGACTGTAAGCACTTTGAGGAACTCCTCTTTTTCTCTAGATACTGACATTTATTAGCAGGACCCAGATAAAATGCCCAGCAAATCTTTGTGTCACTTCCTTGTAAATGTCCGATTCCAAAGTTAGCAAATCTGTATTCTTAATTCGGGTCCAATGTCTACCCCTGTGATTCAGGTACACTCAGAATACAGAGCACTGAGTACAGATGTAGCCACTAAGTAATGGGCTATATCCAGTTGTGAAAGAAATTATTGTGAATCAAGAAATCACCTCTGTTCGTGGTTTCTAAAAGTATGTTACTAAATGTCTTTTTGCATACAGGAGAAAGATAACATGCTCACTTTCTTGTCTTTATGCTTGAGAGAATATTTCTTACTCTGTATTACATGATAAATGCCTTTTTGTCTTAACCCCTTTACCATGCCTTAAAGAAAATCAGTTTGGAAATAGAGAGTTTCCAAATATGTTTCCAAATTTATTTCTTTGTATGACTTTCCGGTAGGAATTTTCTTTCAATATACCACCTTCTTTTAACAACCTCTCTGAGTTTCTTCCTTTTGTAAAATTTGAGCTTATTACAAGAAAAATAAACAACACAAATAAGTAAGTTAAACCACCCTGATTTAGTGTTGGGAAAGCCAGAAGGAAACAGAATTTCAGGGATGAGTAGTCAAAACTGTTAAATATTATACAGAGTGTATAAAAAATATGAAATGGAGAAAAAGACGTTTTATTTTGTGATTATAACTGATGACCTTCAGAAATGCAGCTTCATTAATATAAAGGCAGAAAGTCAAAATGCATTGAGTTAAAGACCAACTGATGGTGGGAAAGGAAGTGGAGGCATCAAGGATAGAATACACTTCAAAAGTTTCAGAGTAAAATGAAAGGAAGTAGGTAGTTTCCAAGACACTTGAAATGAAATATAACCTCACCATTGTGCCTTATGGTGTCTGGCTGTGTATATAGCTCCAGCAGCTCTCTTTTAATTAGTAGATTGAAACACACATAGCTTATGGAGAAAGGTAAGAAACTGTATTAGGTTTTATTCACGGCTCCCTTTAGTCCATACTCTACCAGCCGTCGATGAGTGCCCAGAAGTACCTTTACCTTTTATCATTCACAGATTTTTCTCTCTTTCATCTTTCTTCTCATTCTTCTCACCCTCAAAGGATCAAAGTCAATAGAGTATTTTGCAGTCAAGGCAACGAATTCTCTTGTTTTAAAGTTTCATCGTGTCCTCAGTTTAGAATAGTTTAGAACATCTGTATTCTTTTGAGTGTAACATCAAAAAGATAAACAATTCTCTACTAATATTGATTACCTTAAAGGAAGGGAACAGAAGGAACAGAAAACTTATGTTGCCGCCTGTGTATACTTATAACAAGATGAAAGCTCTCAGGGGAAAGATAGTAGCACCATTATTTATTAAACTGATCTGGAAACTACCTACATCAGTCACCTGCGCTGTTATCTATGTCCACAGATTTGCCAGTCCAAGATCAAAAGAAAGAGTTTATCCCTGGAAAGGAAAAAGAATAACTTTGCCATTGAGATGTAAGCAAAGGAACAAAGACTGGATGAGATGTGAGGACATAAGCAGCTTACATATAACACCTCTATTCTCTATGTAACGTAGAAAGGGAAGTCATCAAGTGAGAAAGAAGTAAATGGGTGAAATTGTCAGTTGAGAAAAAAGAAAAGAATTTTTAGAATAGTCATTGTTCTGTGTATTCTAGGAATCAACAATATTTTGTTGTTTATAAGGCACATTTTTTTCCTAACATTTTAATAGCTGAGGGCTGGCTAAATCTTGATAGAATTGTTATTTCCAGCCCATGTGGGAACTCCATTATAGCTATTCATATTGCCACTTAAGTTGAGTTATGTGGATTGCTAAAAATGTCATCAAAAAGATTACTCTGTGATTTGGCATTAAAACAATATGTTGTTGTGTACTTGGAAGGACATGAAAACAGAGCAGTGGGGCATAGATTTGACATTAATGAAGCAAATATTCATTAGAAGAGGAAAGAACACAAATCCATAATTTCTTATAAAGAATAACCAAAGCTTTAATGGGATCCACACATATGAGATAGTCACATATTGATTACTGAGATGTTTGTAAAAAGATTAGCTATCATATAAAAGGCAATGCAACCCAAAGTAAGGGAAATTGCTGTGTATCTCAGAGTAAATTGATGAAATATCAACACAAATGAGAAGTTTGTGTGACTAATTCAATTACAGCATAGGACTATCTTTGAGGTGTTTGATAGCAGCTTGTTAGAAATTTTCAGCTAATTGAGTAGTAGCGTTTTTAGTTTGAACAACATGTGATTCAACTGAGGAAAACCATAAACATAAGTGGAGTCAAGTAGGATAAGCCAGTGAATCTTGGAGCTCTTTAATATGTCTCACAATGATCCTGTCAATATTAAAGACATTAAAAAGTTGAATATTATGAACATAGATGAAGAAAGGCAATGATATCATTGTGAAGCTATGCATAACTGCCAATCACCAAACATTTCTTCTCTGTTGAATTTTTGACTTTAAAATACTTCTGAAGAATATCTCCCCCAAAATGTTATTCTGTATTCTCATGCACACACAAGTGCACATGGACACATACACACACAAATGGAGGATAATGACTGAGCTAATGGACTGCCTATTATTATATGAAACAGGGACAATCCCTTTTTAACATTTGTCATTATTTCACTTTTTGGTTGTAGTTAGATAGTGGATATACATCAGTTATGTTTAAAAGTAAACGTACCCAAAACTATATGGTTGTTATTGCTGTTAGTAAGAGCAGACCACAGCAATTCTCCAAGTTTTCAATCAACCAACCATCAAAGGACCATTGAGAAAGGGTGTAAGTCCTTGTTGTCAAAAGAAAACTACCTATTGATATCTTCTGGTAATATTAATAAAGTGACAGGTATCAAAACCTGCAGAACAGGGGTCAGAGTTCAGATGAAAATCTTGAAAAAAATAGTGAGGTCATAAGAAAAAACTGTGCATCAAAAACACATGGAAGTACAGAGAATGGTAATTGGTGGGAAAACATAGTCAGTGATGAGTAAATCAAAAAGAGATTCAAAAGAGTGGGACTCTGACTGAATATATTGTAGGAATTTCATAACCAATTGAAATTGAAACTTAACGAAGTCATGTAATCTGCCCAAGATGATATAGTCTGCTTGCATTTTTCTTTATGTGTATTCATAAAATAATTAATAATTAAAAGCTTTGTAATAAATAATTTTAAATAATATCGAAGCTGCTAAAAGACCTCTTTCGCTGGGCATGGTGGCTCCTGCCTGTAATTTCAGCACTTTTTTTTTTTTTTTTGAGACAGAGTCTCACTCTGTGCCCAGGCTGGAGGGCAGTGGCGCCATCTCGGCTCACTGCAAGCTCCGCCTTCCCTGTTTAAGAAATTCCACAATAGCTGGGATTATAGGTGCATGCCACCACCCAGCTAATTTTTTTGTGTTTTTAGTAGAGATGTGGTTTCAGCATCTTGGCCAGGCTGGTTTTGAACTCCTGACCTCATGATCTACCCGCCTCCACCTCCCAAAGTGCTGGGATTACAAGCGTGAGCCACCACGCCTGGCCAGTTCCAGGACTTTGGGAGGCCAAGGCAGGAGGATTGCTGGAGCCCAGGAGTTCAAGACCAGCCCGGGCAAAAGGGAAACCCTGTCTTTACAAAAATTACAGCTATTTGGTAGCACAACAGGGTGACTTCAGTCAGTAATAACTTCATTGTATATTTAAAAATAACTAAGAGTGTAAGTGGATACACTCTTGTGAACACACAGGATAAATGCTTGAGGGATGGCTACCCCATTCTCCATGATGTTACTATGAATACTTAGAATTTGATAGCATAACAGGATGACGATAGTCAAAATAATTTGATTGTAGATTTAAAAATTGCTGAAAGAGTATAAATGAATTATGTTCAACACAAAGGATAAACGCTTGAGGGGCTGGGTACCCTGTTTCCCATGATGTGATTATTACACCTCGCATGCCTGTGTCAAAAAATCTCATGTACCTCACAAATACATAAACTGGCCATGTACCCACAAAAATTAAAAATTAATTTTTTAAAAGTTCCAAAAATATTATCTAGGTATAGTGGTGCATGCCTGTGGTCCCAGCTACTCAGGAGGCTGAGGTGGGAGGATTACTTGAGCCTGGGAGATCGAGGTTGCAGTGAGCTATGATTGCACCACTGCACTTCATCCAGCTTGGATGACACAGGGAGACTCTGTCTCAAAAAAAAAAAAGAGAGAAAAAAGGCTCAGTGTGGCTCACACCAGTAATCCCAGCACTTTGGGAGACTGAGGCAGGTGGATCACCTGAGGTCAGGAGCTCGAGAACAGCGTGGCCAACATGGTGAAATGCTGTCTCTACTAAAAATACAAAAATTGGCCAGACGTGGTGGCGCATGCCTGTAATCCCAGCTACTCAGGAGGCTGAGGCAGGATAATTGCTTGAGATTGCAATTATAATTGCTGGGAGGCGGAGGTTGCAGTAAGCTGAGATTGTGCCATTGCACTCCAACCTGGGCAACAAGAGAGAAACTTCATCTCAAAAAAAAAAAAAAAAAAACACACAGAGAGAGAGAGAAACAAAAGAAAAGATGGAGCTGTTTCAGCAAATACAAATAAAATTCTTAAATCTGTAAGCTTTAGAAAAGCATATGTCGTGACTTAATTGAACTGGAACCCCATCTGAAATATCTTATTTGCAACAATGAAGAGCTTATAGTAGTGGGAACCACTAAAGACCACTAAATGTTCTTAGCATTTGAACCACTTTGATTTTTTTATTGTGGTAAAATACATACAACATAACATTTATCATGTGTAAGTGTACAATTCACTAGTATTAAGTACATTCATGTTGTGGTACCAACATTTGATATACATATATATTTTTTTCTGAGGCAGAGTCTCACTCTGTCACTCAAGCTGGAGTCCAGTGGCACGATCTTGGCTCACTGCCAATATGTGATTTTTGAGAAGACAATTGTATGGAAGATAAACTGGGTGTGCAAATCCACTAGATAAAAACAAATGAATATTTCAGTTAAGTTATGATAGGTCCAAAATTAGAACTGCAGACTAGTAGATAGAGAAAATTAGGATAAAGATTGCAGGAGGCACATTATTTGAGAGGAATACAAATGAGTTCCACTCTAGACATGCTATGTTTCATATGTATATGAGACATCTGTGTGAAACCCTCCAGCACAGAACTGAAAATAGTTCAGAGCTCAATGAGGATGTGAAGCTGGAGTCATCAGCTTTATTCAAGTAAACTCTCCTAAGGAATATTCAAGGAAGTGAAGAAAATGGAATCAAGGATGGAACTTTGATGAGATCCAGTATTTAGCCGCTCATTAAGAGCAAAGATTCAACGATGAACACAAATAAGGAATAAGCAGAGGGAAGAACTAAGAGAGGGGGAGACATTGTAAACATCAAATAAAGGAAGTATTCCAAGTGGCAAGAGCACCTAACAACATCAAATATTAGTATTAAAGCAGAACAAAAACTTTTAATGTAGTTCATTGGATTTGATAAGGTTGTTGGTGACTCTCACAAGGGTGATTCCATAGAATTGTGCAGGTTGGGTTTCTGGGCAGAAGTGGTAATAGAGGGGTGAAGAGCAATAGTTTAAGGAATAATGATAGACAATATTTATGGAGCATTTATACTATATTAAGTATTGTGTTAAGTGTTTTGTAATATTATGCTATTTAATTCCTCTACCAGTTTTGCACAGTAAGTATCAACATTCTATAGAATAGGAAATTGGGACTTAGAAAACTTACATAATCTGTCCAAGGACCTATAGCCTTCTATATATGCTCAAGTTGGATTTTCACTTCTCTACCCCTTTACAAGAAATAAATAAAAATTAAGGATATAAATAAAAGGAAGTCTAAAGTATCCTTTCAAGAAGTTTGCCCAAACAGAAAAAGGGCGTGAAGGGAGATAAGTCAGTAACTGCAGGAGGTAGTAACATGGAGATATGGTTTTTGTTGTTCTCTGGGAAAAGGAGTCAGAGTTGTTTTTGAATTGAGTAGAATTTACCTATTTTAATTAGGTAAGTAGAAGAGAATCAGTATAATGCAAAAAATAAAGAAGATAATTAGTGGAGTGAGATCACAGAAAAGGAAAGAGAATATAATTTCTAGTTCATAGGTCAAAGGTGTCTGAGAATTGGAGAAGTTTGATCTCAGAGACAGAGAAAGAAGAAGAAAAGGAGAAGTGGGTGCGCAGCACTGGATGTGGATAACTGAGCCTGGTAAGGAAGTTATGGGATTTTTGACTGATGTGAATCTTTACTAACAGTGTGGGATAGGACTATGCTTGGGGATTTGAAGAGCATAGTAAATATTTGGAACAAATGTTTCAAATAATAGAAAACAAGTGCAATTGTAATAGGAAGCACCTTATTGATGTAGTTTAAAGTAGAAAACACATCTTTGTGTGAATGCCAAGGGACTCTGTAATGTGATTCATCTTTACCAGTGGGTGAGACATCCATCATAAAAGAGGGTTAAAGGTGGGGTTTGTATTGATTCATGGGTAGCAAATAGTTTTGAGAGTATAGCAGAAAGATTACAAGAAAAAAGAATCCAGGAAAGTGTGGCAAATGCCATTATGTTAAATTCAGCACTGAGCTGCAAAATAGAGTAGGATTAATTATTGAATTCTCAAGTTGAGGTTAAAGAAAATATGCAGTGTGGAGAAAGAGACTGAAAATTCTGAAATTTCAGGTGGTTGTGAGGAGTAAACCACAATTTAAGAGTTGAAGCTTACAGAAGCACTCTTGAGAGTTGACTAATTTGAGTGTTCCATCTTGAGAGAGTTTTGCTAAAGAAAAAAGAATGAGAATTTCCCAAACTAAAATTATAGTAAAGTAAATAGAGGTTTTAAATAACGTGAAATTTTACTTCTGGTTGAGTAATTTTTTCCAGCATATCATTCAATAGTGGCTTTGACAGAGAAGAGCGGTATTCAAGAATACAATTCCAGTAAAACAGAAATTCCTAAGCCAAACATTTTATTTTATTAAAATTAATGCATTTTCTCACTACTCTCTGAAACAGACCCTCTTACCAGCATACAAGATGGAGAGTAATTCCTCTTTGAACTCTAGTTCTGGTTAACATGGATGCTGCTGTGACTCTGTATCTCAGAGCCTGTATCTCCTTCCAGTTAAATCTTGGATCTATGAGAACATGACCATTGCTCTTTTCCTCAAGGGTTAGTTTTTTGTATTCATAATCAGCCACTGATGATTGGCAACCATTTTTGAAGAATTTTTTCATGTTTTCATATGTCTTCATTACTAAGACCACATTTAAGTATTTGCATAGTATCCATTTGCATAATGTACTTCATTAGCATTTATGTGACATTTTACTATTTCATTTCTTCTATTGTCTCCTTGCCTTCTGCCTTTCATTGTCACAAGGTTAACAAAAAAAAAAAAAAAAGCTTATTCTAGTGACAAAGACATCCACAGCTGGAGCATAAGCACATGTACAGGCTTACTATTACTATTTTAGATCAAGCTCTGGGTAATAAGGCCAGGATTTTTTTACCTGGTTGCATCTGGTTCACATTTTTTTGGGTGTTAATCAATAAATATTGAGCTAGCAGAAAGTGATTGACAATCAGGTAACCTATATTTATAATTTTTCTTCAAAATTAACTTACTTTTTTGTAACTAACTTGTAGCAATATGGTCCCTTACAAGGCTTCCTGACCCAGTTCAAATGCTACTTATCATAAAATCTTTTCTGATTTCCCCAGGCACAGTTAATTATTTCCTCGTCTGTGTTAGTAAAGAACTCTGCTGATATATGTCATTTATCATTTACCACATTGTGTTGTGCAATCTGTTTGCAGGTCTGAATCTTTCTTTAGACTTTGACTTGCTTGAGGGTTGAGGCTGTCTTCTTTATCTTTCCTGCGAAAGCAGTAAACGTGTGATTCATAAATGCATGATTCATAACATTTCTTACATATTTTATTATGTTGTAAAATACATAAAGAAAAATATACAAATTCTAAGTGTAAAACTTGATGAGTCACAACGTGTATCCAACTTTGCCGTGAAATAGCCACTTAGAAACTCTGACACCCTGAGGATCCTCTTAGACCCTCCCTCTCAACCCCTCAGAGTCACTCTTCCTTCCCTGTGTGTCAGAGTAACCACATTCATACTTTCAGTACCGAGACTAGTGTTTTAGTAAATAGTAAAAGTACTATTTTACATAGTTTTTGGATCCTATATATTTTGGAGTAATTTTTTGCTTTCTTTCTTTTTCTTTTATTATATACAAATATAAATAAAACAAACTCATGATAAGTTGAAGACCCTGCATAATTTAAAATTAATCAATAAAAATGTCCAGTAGTGTTAATAATGCTTACCTAATTTGAACACACAGTGAAGATAAGTGATACACTTTAAAGCAATTGACAATTATTTATCTTATTTTTCCAGGAATATAGGAAGAGATATTTTACTTCTTGTCTCAACCAATATGCAATTTCTGAGCTAGAAATTTAATGGTTGTTACGAACTGAATGTTTGTCACCCCAAAATTCATATGTTGGTGCACTAACCCCCCGTGTGGTATTGTTTGCAGCTGGGGCTTTTGGCAGGTAACTAGGGTTAAATGAGTTGTTAGTGTGGACCTTGTAATGGGATTGCCTTTATAAGAACAGACACTAAAGAGGTTGTTTGTGCCCCCCACCCACACCCCATTCACCAAGAAGAGATCATTTAAGTACACAAAGAGGAGGAAACTCTCTGCAAGCTACGAAAAGAGCCCTTACCAGACCCCAACCATGTCGCTTTTTGGCACCCTAATCTTGGACCTCCAGCCTTCAGAACTGTGAGAAAATAAATTTCTGTTGTTCAAGTCACTCACTTTATGGTATTTTGTTATGGCAGCTCAAACAGACTAGGACAATGGTATTTCAAAAGTCATAGTTGAATCATAAGTTTTTGATGTATTTGTTATATTTCAATTTCCTAGAATGTGTATAGGAAATATGTCTGAAGCCCAGCTCTATCTTGCTCTCCATAATATGTGTGTTACAGCTGACAGTTTGGTGATAGTTTCTTTTCCCAGTATTAATGATATAATTATAATATTGTCAAACTTACACTAGGTTTTTCACTTAGAGCCGTGGTTCTCAATGAGGGTGCTTCTGTCCCCCGGGGATGTTTTTGGTTATCACAATTCATGTTGTGTTTGTGGGGTGAATTGGGAGCGCTAATAAAATCTAACAGGTAGAAGTCAGGTGTACTGCTAACCATCTACAATGCACAGGACAGCCTCCAATAACAAAGAATGAGACAACCCTAAATGTCAGTAGTGTAAAGACTGAAAACAAATTGACCTAAAGAAATTTCCATAGATAAATAAATTTTATCTTATAATTTTAAACTCTAACATTATTTGTTGGATTTTATGATGCCTGACCTTTTAAAATTGTTGAATGACATGCATATTTTTTGTTTGTTTGTTTTGCTTTGCATTTTTAATGTCATGAGGATTAATATCAACTTAAGAGAAATTAAACTCAAAACACCTGGAGAAATTCAGTAACTAAAAATACTCAAACATCACTTGTGGTGCATTCCGTCTTGCAAGTTTCAAGGAAGAAGATGTTTTTGCTTAAATGCGCTTTGGACTATACTCAGTACCGGGTAGATATTATTATTTACAACAATAGTTATAGGTTTTCTTAATCACGAAACAATAAGAGATGAAGATTCTTCAATTATTAATACTGCTGATTTTTATTTCATAAATGATGATACCATAGTCTAAATAATATTTGCATTCTCTGGCTGTGAAAATTAGCAATATGTGAAAACACCTTTTCTATTGGAAAAGATACCAGATATAATTTATTTTCTAAAGCATGAGTTATAGAATATTCTTATATTTGAATGTTGCATTTGACTTTTAAAAATGGTTACATATAAACAGTGATTTTTTATATGACTTTGCCAAAGGTAAAACTCCAATTGAATGATGTCACTTTAGTAGAAAAATACTGCTGTTCACTTCTTATCATGATTTACAATAAGGCATGTATATTAGTAAAGAAGGAGAGGAGGACAGGCAAAGAAAGAGCAGCAGAGGAGACAGATTATACCCACGCTGTATATATTATCACCCTGAAGTCAGTAGGGAAGGCTGCTAAATGCTCTTACAACTGTAATAGCCTATCTCATGTTAATTCTAGCCTGAAGCTTCCTGGCACTTCTTGTTCAAAGATAATGGGGACAAACCTACTCTTTTTTTTTTCTTGGTTGAACAGCAGATTTCTTTCTTCCCGAGGATGTCAAATAAATTAAGCAGTCTTTGCAAACAGCAACACAAAAGCCCTTTGCTTTGTAGAAATTCCCAGTAATAACATGCAAGAGTTATTACCCTTGATACTTAGTGGGTTTTTTAATGGCTAGCAATAATCATTTTGATTGAATATTGACTTATAATAGGCTTGTAAAGGAATTTAAGCACCCTTAACTGCTTCAACCTTAGCTTCATGTGCCTAGGGAAAATCCCTGAAACAATAGATCTTGAAGTCATTAACATGGAAATATTTTATAAAAATGAAAGTCGTTATCTATTGACCTCAAAAGTAAAGCAATTAAAATGGACTATTTGTATTATTTTTTAATAATTCAATATGTCATTGATCCTCTTCTTTGAAAGAGGAAATTGTTTTATAACAAGTTATAATTGAGTTTCTTTGGACAGTCAACTTTCTTTTATGCAGACCTTTCATAATGTTCATAATTCTTGGAATACAAATCAACTGGGATTTTATGTACTGAATCCTTAATCTAAAGATTCCAGAATTCTTCAACCAGTTGGGGAAAAAATGTTGGGATGCTTATTAAAAGAAACCAACATTGTTTGAAATATTGGAAAGCAAGGCTACTTTAAAATTATTTTCTTTGATATTTATGTCTCCTTAGTGAGGATGCTTATAGGCTATACTCTGTTTTACTAGACTTTGTGAGTAAAAAAGAAATACTCCAGAGGCTAATCTACTGAAAAATATGTGAAGTGATTCCACTCTGAGGCAATAGAATCCACTAAAACTCAGCTTCCATAGCATGAATGGACTGCAAGAGAAGCAGGTTTAAGGCTAGATTGGACTCTGAAGAATTATGAAAAATGATTTCTTACTTGTTATTTTATCACTTCCTATCTCTCAGGGCAGGATAGTATCAGTAATTGAAAAATTCACTAGTTGAGACCCTAGAGTCTTACTGCCCAAAGGAGACCAGAGCATAAAGCTATGGGAAAGATGGTTATAAATTGAAGGTCTGCATCTGCTACTCTTTTCCTGCTTTGATGCAATTTCTGGAAAAAAAAATGGCAAACTCCCTTAGATTGCCAAGGAATTTCCATTATTATCATTTTTAAGCCATTGAAAGAAGTAATTCTGGACAGCTCTTGCTGTTTTATCATATATATTTTAATGCTTCTTTATTTTCAGTGGTTGATTTTGATTTCATTGTATATGTGAAGTGTTTACTATGTCTTTATAATATAGAAAGAGTTTATTGCCTTCTTGCATATACACAATTTCATCAGGACATAAGCTTTAATAGGGCAGGAAACAATATAATAGGCCTTTCTTTAATAGTTACTGAATTAACAAGGAGAAACTCACATTTTCTTGTGCATTTAAACAGACCATATGATTGAAACAATGCTGAAAAAATGTATTAAGCACCCATTGATTATAACTTTCAAACATACTTCTTGATTTTTATGTACAAAATGAACAGAAATGACCCTCAATCTATAGAATGTGTATGTTGAATGACAGGAACGTTCAATGTATTGTACTGAATATGTTGGTTGTTTCAATCTACCCAACCTGAAGTGGGTTATGCCACTTTCTTTACTTATCATAAGGGCACATTTGTAAGATTGACTTCTGAGACCCACGGCAAAGTCTGTCACCTTAAAATATAACCAGTGGGGTAGGGAAACTGCTCATAATATAAATCAAGCTTATGGCTTTAAGCTAATTAGTATCATATTCCAAATAGGCATTTAAACATAACAGTAAATTCCAGATTATTCACAACATTCATATTGATGAGTGATCATCTGTCTTAACATTTTCTTCCTCACCAGGATTGCTTCCCCCATCCCTCCTCAGTGGCTTTTCCCTGCCACTCTATAACTGTCTTGGGATTACAAGCCTCTCTTCTCCTCACTACACACCCCCTACAAAGATGTCTCAGGCCAGACTCTTTGCTGACACCTGCACTAATAGCAGGGTAGATTATGTACTGTTCTTAATTATCTCTCCCACAGCTTGCCTCCATTAGCTTGGATAATTGACTGTATGTATAACATTCATAAGCAGAACAATGTGCTATAGAAAAAATAAAGGAGAGAAAAAAATGAATCTTTAGTTTATATAAGATTAGCTGTGTTGGTGTCAGACATCATACAGCATCTGGAGTTTTGGGGGGAGCATCTGTTTTCTTTTGTTGGGGAAGTCATAAAGAATTTGAAATGAGATTTTTCAATGGATAGGAGGAAGTGTTGTGTACATTTTTTCATTGGAAAGGTATTCAAGAAAGAGAATGTCTGTAATCCCAGCACTTTGGGAGGTCAAGGTGGGTGGATCACCTGAGATCAGGAGTTCAAGACCAGCCTGGCCAACATGGTGAAACCCCATCTCTACTAAAAATACAAAAATTAGCCAGGCATGGTGTAATCCCAGCTACTCAGGAGACTGAGGCAGGAGAATCGCTTGAACCTGGGAGGCGAAGGTTGCAGTGAGCCGAGACCGCCCCACTGTACTCCAGCCTGGGCAACAGAGCAAATCTCCATCTCAAAACAAAAACAAAAACAAAAAAAGAACATGAATGATGAGGAAAAGTTATCCTCTCAGGAGTGAGAGGACTCAGAAAGCAAATAATGATGAAAACTGATGAAAAACAAAATTACTGACCACAAGTTCCAGAGCTGTTTGGAGATCTAGAGAAGGTGAGGGCATGAATTCAGAGGAAATGGATTATCAACAGAAAAATTATAAAAGAAGAACAAATATCTTTTCTGTATTCTTTGACTCAGTCCTATAGATTGCTCCTGTAATTACTGTCTCTACAAGATAAGAATAACAGATTTCTCTACTATATAGCTAACAAAACTAAGTGTTGAATAGATTTAACAATTTCCCTTAGTTGACAACTGATGAGACTGAATTTTAAACCCAGGGAGCATCACAGTTGAGGATGAACTGTGATCCAGAACTATATTTGTACCATTTGGACTATTTCAAAAATCACAGATCAAAGTTGTATTGCTTTGAAAGTAAGAAAAAAAAAACAACAAATACATATATGTGAAATTATTACTACAAGTCTTAAATATGTAAATGGGGAATACTATATAACATATCAGGAGAATGAGAATGAAAATAAATTTTGGATTTAGTTGTCAGAGCACTCCTTTAAAAGCCAAGCAATCTCAGGAATAATTAGGTATAAACAGGATTAGGGAATTATTCAGCTATAAAGTTTGGATACATTTTCCCTTTCTTTGCATAAAATAACGGTGCAAACTTTTAAAATTTTGCATATTTTCAAATTGATTTTCACAGTCAAATAAAGGCTATTTCTACACTTATCTATCCGAGCACTAAGACTGGCTGGAATATTATTATTGAGGTTCTAGAAATAAAAGGCAGAATTTTACTCTCTCATACCTGTCATTCCTCTCATGGGTTGACCGCATAAAAACGAATGTGCAAAAAGGAAAGTGTACTTTGCAGTGATTTATTAATTGAACTTGTGTGAGACATAGTTGTTAAAGCTATTTTAAAAAATTCAGATTTCATCTTGCTTTGTTCAATTTTCATGCTAGTAGAAATGCTTAAAGCTGAAAGGTTTTCATTTGTGGTTCTGCTGACTTGCACATTTCACACAATAGGCCTTGTTATCAAGGGTCTGATCATGGTCAATGCAATTTGCAGTGCTGGCTAATTTTCTAAACTAGTAGTGAATTTAAAATTAATTACAGACCGTTTTTGGTTCATTAGTGTCCCTGTTCTATGCCTGTTTGTTTGTTTTTAATTGAGTAGAGGGGAAAAGACAGAAGTGCTGCTCTCTCTCACATGCAGAAATAAAGTGGTACAATCTTCAACTGAAACAATGGAAATAGTAGCGGCAAAGACAAGAGAGTCATATGATCCGGCAATGAGAGAACATATGCATCTATTCTATTTGCTACTTGTACATCTTAAAGCATGGAGTAAAGTGGGGGATATTAAAATAATCAAGTGAAAAAAATAAAGTAAGTTTTGCAATTTCATGCATATTTACTAAAAGGGGTCAAAGTTCTAAGCATTCCATATAATCAAATAATTTATTAGGTTTGTGAGGTTAACTGCTTACAGCTAAGCAACTTGTAGCTTAATTGCTTCTCATACTACAGGAGAGTTAGAAATATCTTTCTGGCCCTATCCCCAAAGCGGGAGACCCAGCCCGAGGCACTGAAAGTGCTATACAGGAAACAGTAGGTAGCATAATTCAGCCATGTCAAATTAATGTTGCTATCCTGGGAAAATAGATAGCATAATGAAGGAAGAATAAGGACATTTAGGAGAGAGAGTCCTTCAGTAGGACATCCCCATTGGTTTCTATTTATGTGCAGAAAATAAAGATTTGTCTCCCATTAAAAATAATATTCTGGAAATTAATTTTGAGAGACTAGATATACATTTTAGATTTACCCATTCCTACTTTGTCTTCATTATCCAGTTACTTTTCTTTATTGTAGCTAAGTTTCCAAAAAGGGCACAGGGAAGGAACATTATATATAACTTGCACAAGGAAATGTTGAATTGAATATATTTCTCTGTGTGGAGTTCAACTTATAAATCTCCTTGTAAGCCAAATCTGTGACTGCTCTTTGCTCCTGTGGTTTGAAGCCATCCTCACTCCTGTAAGATGATAGATTATCAGAAGAGAAAAACAGCAGGTTTGTGTTCACAATGATAGATAATGGGTGGAATTAAAGTGTGTTCCTGAACTTGGTTGAACAACCAGCCTCATCACTTGAGACATTTAAAAATACCCTGGATAAAGAAAAAGAAAATGCCCTTCAGGGTAAATCATTTCCTGTATGCATAGATAATCTGTCTTTTCAAGATTGTTCTTTGTATGAATAGTGGAACTAATGGTGTTTCAACAGGAGTGTAAGAAATCTGTTTAAACTCACAAAAGAATAGCTAACAACTATGAGGTGAGTGACAGTGGAGAAACGACAGTCTGTCCTCTAAGATGGGGCATGCAGTGACAGACCTAGGAAAGGCTCAGTTTTGCCCATTGCTTGTCACTTAACTGAGCATCTAGTAGCATGCTCTACACCATCTTTTAGCATCATTTTTACAGTTCATAGAAAAATAATAGAAGCTAGAGGTCGTGCCAATAATTACAAAATGATCTATTAATCAAGTGGCAAATAGAGAGAATTTTATTTTTCTGTAACTGATCATATTTTTCCATAGTGTGATGATGTGTCAGAATTACCTCCTTCATGTATTCAACAAAATACACAGTCTTGATAAGTGAGAGTTCCTAAGTCACCACTGCAAAAATACTTAAAGTAACAGTTTTCAAACTATTACTTTGATGAGTACAACTCATCAAACTATGATGAGTACAACTAGAAAATTGTATTTATTCAAGTATTAAAAGTATTAGTTCTATTTCAAAAGCAGTCTTAGACACAAGTGCAGTGACAAAATTGGCAGAAAGCCATCTTATCCTATTATTTGTTTTAATCAGCAATAGCAAATGAGATATGACCTGTTCCAGATATTTGGATTTCTTAATGTGTTATAGTAAATAAATTGGTGTTCATATTATAATAGATTGGAGTCACTGAGCAGGGAGGGGAGACTGCATCATAATTAACACGTTGCCAGAGGGGTTACCACAGAATATTTCCCCAGGTTCTTAAATTCCTTGAGCCAGAGAGTTTATTGTGTTTTAAAAGATTTATTTATTATTAGTGAGAAAACTTCCCAGGGGGTTTGATGTTTTATTTTGCTTTCTGAGAAAAGCTCTAGGGCATTTTATATTACCTGTTCAAATGCATGGAGTACCTATGGCTAAGAGGAGCTTAGTTCCATAGTCCAAGGAACCACCAAATGCTGCAAATGCATGTCATCAAATCTGTATGAATTTTAGAATATTGTATATAAACACATTCTCAAAAAACTCTGTGGTCAGTTTCTGAGAAGGAAAGTTTGCATGCGAAAAACTTGTTGTAGCATCTTTTCCTGATTCCAAAACCTGCTTTTACTTCCCACTCTCACTTTCCACAGTTCTAATCCCAGTTACTTTGCCAGGGATAAGGAGAATTTATCCAGGGCGAGCATCACCTTGCTGTTCCACACCGCTTCCTACCATTCATCTCTGGGATGGCCCTGACTCCCTTCCAGGTTAATGACTGAAAGAGGAGAGATGTAAGAAACAGGAAGGAGCTTACTGACAGGCACAGGTGTAATCTAGTGGACAGTGCTCTCTAAATGTGGTTGTTTGCTAATACCAATACTCCCTGCTAGATGCCTTCCTGGGTTCCCTCAGGCACATGCACAGCTGGGAACTTCTGATTGAGGCATCTTTGAGGTGGGCAATACTGTTCTCACTTAGTCCATTTCACTCCGCATATACCCCCTCCTTCAGGCCCCCGCCCTGAGCATCCAAAGGCCCACCACTCTACTGGGGTCATATAAACCTACCAGGCAGTCACCTGTGGTAGCATTTAAAAGGGCTTCAGGCTGCACATGGTGCACTCACCAGCCAGAGAGCACATACACCTTTCTTCTGCCTTTAATGGGATTTGTTCCCATTGTAGTCTCTTACCTCTGCCATTCAGTCTGTTCCCTGTGGACTTTTGAAGGTAACAACTGGCATCAGCTTCTGTACCTAACAAACGTCAAGGGCCAAGTGCTATCACTTGACTTAGATCAAAAGGGAAGAACCGCCTCTTTTTCTTTCCCAGTGCATGAGGGTGTGTTTGTGTGCGGGTGCGTCTGTGTACGTCCAGCAAGGGAGGGAGGGTGGATGGTAAAGCACTCCAGAGAATTCATCTACAATCTTAGCTTGGAAGTGGGTGATAGGTTGAGAGTTGTAAATCCAGTCTTGCCACTCTCTTAGTAAGTCTACATACATAGTGCCTCACCTCATTTTGGAATGTGGCCACATACAGCATGATGGGAGGTACCTCCTCACAGGGCAGCAGGAGAGAGAATGAGTGCCAGCAGGGGAAATGCCAGATGCTTATAAAACCATCAGATCTTGTGAGAACTCACTCACTATCACTAGAACAGCATGGGAGAACCACCCCCATGATTCAATTGCCTCCACCTGGTCCACCCTTGACACCTGGGGATTATTACAACTCAAGGTGAGATGTGGGTGGAGACACAGAGCCAAACCATGTCATTCTATCCTGGCCCCTCTCACATCTCATGTCCTCACATTTCAAAACACAAGCATGCCCTTCCAACAGTCCCACAAAATCTTAGCTCATTCCAGCATTAACCCAAAAGTCCAAGTCCAAAGCTTCATCTGAGACAAGACATTTCCTTTCCACCAATAAGCCTGTGAAATCCAAACCAAGTTAGTTACTTCCTAGATACAATGGAGGCACAGGAATTGGGTAAATACAGTAACTGCAAATGGGAGAAATGGGCCAAAGCAAAGGGGCAGTCATTAAACCTTAAAGTTCCAAAATGATCTCCTTTGACTCCATGTGTTACATCCAGGACATGTTGATGCAAGAGTTGGGCTCTCATAGCCTTGCATAGTTACAACCCTGTGCCTTTGCAGGGTAAACCCCCCCACCTAACTGCTTTCCCAGGCTAGCATTGAGTGTCTGTGGCTTTCCCAGATGCACGGTGCAAGCTGTCAGTGAATCTACCATTCTGGAGTCTGGAGGATAGTGGCCCTCTTGCACAGCTCCACCAGACCCTGCTCCAGTGGGGACTCTGCATGTGGGCTCCAACCCCACATTTCCCTTATGCACTGCCCTAGTAGAGGTTTTCCATGAGGCTCTGTCCCTTCAGCAAACTTCTGTCTGGATATCCAGGTGTTTCCATACTTCCTCTGATATCTAGATGGAGATTCCCAAACCTCAATTATTGACTTCTCTGTACCTGCAGGCCAAATACTATGCACAAGCCACCAAGGCTTTGGGCTTGCACCCTCTGAAGCAATGGCCTGAGCTGTACCTTGGCCCTTTTTAGCCAATGCTGGGAAGCAGGGCACCAAGTCCTGAGGCTGCGCAGAGCAGCAGGGAGGCCCTGGACCCAGCTCATAAAATCATTTTTCTCTCCTCGGCCTCCAGGCCTGTGATGGGAAGTGCTGCTGTGGTTTCTAACATGCCCTGGATACATTTTCTCCATTGTCTTGGTGATTAACATTGGGCTCCTTGTTACATATGCTATTTTCTGCAGTGGGCTTAAGTTTCTCCCGAAAAAAATCTTTATTTCTTTTCTATCAAATCATCAGACTGCAAATTTTCCAAAATTTTATGCTCTTCTTCCCCTTGAACACTTTGTTGTTTAGAAATTTCTTCTGCCAGATACCCCAAATCATCTCTCCCAAGTTCAAAGTTACAGAGATCTCTAGCGTGGGGCAAAATGTTGCCAGTCTCTTTGCTAAAGCACAGCAAGAGTGACTTTTACTCCAGTTCCCAACAAGTTCCTCATCTCCACTTGAGACCCCCTCAGTCTAGACTTCATTGTATATATCACTATTAGCATTTTGGTCAAAGTCATTCAACAAGTCTCTAGGAAGTTCCGAACTTTCCCACATTTTCCTCTCTTCTTCTGAGCCTTCAAACGTGTTTCAACTTCTTCCTGTTACCCATTCCAAAGTCACTTCCACATTTTGGGATATCCTTATAGCAGCACCCGACTTCTGGTACCAGTTTACTGTATTAGCCCATTATCATACTTCTCTGAAGAAATACCCAAGACTGAGTAATTTATATAGAACTGAGATTTAATTGGCTCACAGTTCCACATGGCTGAAGAGGCCTCAGGAAACTTACAATCATGGCGGAAGGCACCTCTTCACAGGGCAGCAGGAGAGAGAATGAGTACTAGCAGGGGAAATGTCAGATGCTTATAAAACCAGATCTTGGGAGAGCTCATTATCATGAGAATAGCGTGGGTGAAACCATCCCATGATTCAGTTATCTCCACCTGGTCCCACCCTTGACACATGAGGTTTATTACAATTCAAGGTGAGATTTGGGTGGAGATACATAGCCAAACCATATCACTAGGTTATTCATTATAGACAAGGAATAAATGAAAGGAGATATTAAAAAAGAGTTCTAGATTTCCATCTTAAGTAACAAAACAAAAAGGAGTGCCATTAACTGAGTTATGGAATATAGGAGGTGGAACAAGCTTGTGTGAAAGATGATAGTCAAGGATCCTTTTCATTGTGTATCAAAGACAAATACGTGTTTATATACATATCCGTGTGTAATGTACACCCACACTAACTGTACACGATGTAGATTTTTCTCAACTAATTCTTTCTGTCACTTTTATAGAGATCCAAAGTTGAAAGCCTTTCACAAAGAAGTATAGGAATTGGAGTCTTATCTTCATTGCAAACTGCAGGTAAGATTCTGGTGCTTAGAACAGAAAAACCGGTAGTAAACATTGACTACATTTCAATAGAAAAGACTGCAGCCTTCTAAATTATTGCATAAAGACTTTTAGCTAGGGATTGTAGACACAAACCTGAAATAGTAGCTTAATAACGCAGTATTTTGCTTCAGATTGGGAGGGCAACTCAACTGAAGCTCGATAGAGTCAGTATTTTTAAATGAACACACTTTAGCATTGCAATGGCTATTTCCACTCAGCTAATTTAAAGTAAAGGAAGTACAGGAATTTGACTTACTAATAGGGAATCAACAGTCTTTAGTCTGGAAATCTTTTCTTGTGAATTAACAATTAAGTAGTTTAGTTGAACCAAGGCTAAAAAATCTCACGGCATTCTGAAGCCAAGGGGATTGGCCACTTTTTTCATACTTCCATCACTTAATATTGCATATGGTTTCTGACCTACAGTGGTTTGACTTAAAATATTTTACTTTACAATGGTTTTGAAAGCAATATGCATTCATTAGAAACCACACTCTGAGTGCCCATACAGGTATTCTGGGTTTTTTTCACTTTTAATACAGTATTTTATAAATTATATGAGATATTCAACACTGTATAAAATAGGTTTTGTATTAGATAAGTTTTTCCAACTACAAGTTAATGTAAGTGTTCTGAGCATGTTTAAATTAGGCAAGGCTAAGCTATGATGCTCAGTAGTTTAGGTGTATTAAATCCAATTATGACATCTTATATTTTCAGTTTATGAGGGGTTTGTTGGGACCTAAGCTCATCGTAAGTTGAGGAGCCTCTGTCTATAGAGAAGGTCTCAGAGGCAAAAACAAAAAGAGCAGTTTGTTGATTATAGAGCTCATTGTACTTAGATTAGGACTGAGCTCAGTTAAAAAATAATATTTATTCCTGAATTACCCAATGTGTCAGTCCCTGATTGCAGAAATGACCGTAATTCTTTACAGCGACTCCATTCAGGTGGTGAAATTTATTCTTTCATTTCTCTAATCTGGTTGGCTTTGCAGTTTGCTTTGGTGAACAGAATTTGGCAGAAGTGATGTACTGGTTCTGAGCTCAGGCATCAGGATATAGTGTGTGTTTTCTCTCCTTTCACCATTGACTAGCATTTGAACAAGCCTAAACTAACCTGCTGCATGATGAGAGAATGGTCCAGTTATCCTTCTTGCCCCCAAGAGATGTCAGTGGTCCAATATTCAGACATGAATGCTACACTACCCCAGCTAGTCAGAACTAGCCATCACACTGGCTGACTGCAGATACATGCATGAACCTAGCTAAGATCAGCAAAGGCCAGCCTAGAACAGCAGAATTGTTCAGCCAACCTGTGTAGACTCATGAACAATAATAAACAGTCATTTTAAGCCATTAAATTTGGGGATGGTTTGTAACATAGCAAAAGCTAATTGATAGAGGAATTATTCTTATCACATTATTGCCTTGCTTAATTTGCCCCGGTCTGCTGCTTTTGGAGGCATTTAGACTAGGTCTTACTGCATGTATATACGAATGACAGCTATATGAGTGAATTATCAGAATAGGTACAAAGTGCCAGTTCTCATGTAAATAAAACATTCTTATTTTGACCACAACTGTAGCTTTTTAAATTTGTGTTTTATTTATATTTATTATAAATTCTGCAGATATAACATAAATGATTGGGGTGCTGTTTTCTAACTTGAGAAACTTAGAAATATAAATTTGACTGTTAACAAATGTTAGTGGTATCAATGTTCTTAAAACATGAAATAAGAAAATTTGTTTTATTATTTGCCTGTATTTTAGAATTTATTTCAAAAACGGGAAAATTAAGGAATTTTTGTCCATATTATTTATTACAGCTATGTGATAATATATTTCATCCTAAAATTAAATGTATTCTGACAAATATTTATGCAAAAAATGTACATTTAAAGATATTTTTTAAAGAATAGATAAACAGATAGAGAATAATAGGGCCACTATTTACACTCATGTTATTCTGTCCCTTATTAGTGGTTTAGATTTAGCTAATTTCTATTGGGATCGGCAACGAGCACACTGTGACTAATTATCTAATTAAACCCCTCCAGGGTTTTAGTTATGGTCTCTTGTTCAACTAAAAATACTCACATGCAATTCGAGATGTTTTTGTAGCTTTTTAAAAGAGTATTTGGTACATTGACTAATAAGCACAGTCAGTTATATTAATTGATATAAGTCTTATTTGGAACACTTTCTAAAAGCAATGGCCAGTATTAAAATAGATATTCTCTTTCAATGGAAAGCATTCCCTGTTATTTATGACAAAATTGTGGATCAAATTCAACTGAATTCATTCTATTATGACGTCATTAACACTTAGTAAAATTATTTTTGAAATAATATTAAAGCAATAAAGATTTTATGATTAATGAGCATGAGCATATCTTTGGTCATCTTTCACAGTTTCAAGGCTAAAATGAGCTAACATAACCATATT
Source organism: Colobus angolensis palliatus (assembly GCF_000951035.1). Classification (NCBI taxonomy): domain Eukaryota; kingdom Metazoa; phylum Chordata; class Mammalia; order Primates; family Cercopithecidae; genus Colobus; species Colobus angolensis. The sequence goes on along the minus strand of NW_012121043.1, from coordinate 4,635,253 downwards.
ATAATTTATTCCCCAGCAGACACTATTATAAGTGTTATTAATATTAGCTGATTTAATTCTTATCAGTAACCTTACAGGTACTAATATTATGTTCATGTTATAGATGCAAAAGTTAAGAAAAGAGAGAGAAAAATTAAGGCAAAGAGAGATAAAGAAACTTGACCAAGGTTACATGGCTAGTAAATAGCAGAACATGGACTTTAACTCAGGAAGTCAGAGTCTATCATCCATATTTTCAATGACTATTCTGAAAGCATGTTTGCATCCTGAGTTCATCACATTGTGGATATCATTAAATATTTGGTCTCTCATTCCAGAAATGAGACAACATTTTTTTAAACTATGAGATAATATTTTAGGTGTGGGCTACTTTTAGTTACTCTTTCATCTGTTTAATGATACTGTTCTCACAATGCTCAGAATTGATCTTATCATCTTTATAGACATAAAAGGAATGCTGGATATTAGATGAAGCCTGGAAATATGTTTCAAATGTTTGAATATTGAGTCTAACCCTTGCTAGGTACAGAAAAGTTCTTGTGTACTTGAGTAAATAGCATTATCTATTTACTGTAGTATATAATGTATATGCATATGTATACACATGTATTTATTTAAAACAAAATCTAACAGCACCAAAAACATCCAAATACCCAAATATTCTATTTGCCTAAAACTCAAAGTGAAGCAACAGATGGAGGGGAGGATACGGAGAGTCGTCAGGGGTGCTTACTAATTATCATGTACTACTCTAGTCACCAGCACTGTATATAAATTGTCAGTTGAATATTATATTTATCACTAATGGCATCCTTTATCTGCAGGCTATTTTCAGAAGCTAAGTACTCTGCCCAAACTATTAACCACTTCATTTAGCCCAAAGTGGAAAGGGGGCTTTTATGAGTACAAATATAGAGAGGTAGCAGTCAAATTCATAATTTAGTAATGCATCATGAATCCTTAACTTTCCCATTTAAATATTCTACTTTGAGGGCAAATATAGGTTCTCTTTCAAAAGTATGGCCATAAAATATTATCTTCAGGAAATAAAAAATTATTCTAATGTGGAATAGCACCAAGATATTATTTCTCAGTCAACTTTTAGCTATATTTTTCCTTAGGGCAATATTTAATGTTGTCATTATAAAATACTTTGACAGAACATAATTTATGTAAACCTAAATGCTGCAAGGGATTTTTTAAAAAGATATACTCAACTTTATTGTGGAAAAATCAAGTTGGCTTTTTTAAACATAGGAAGTTATGTGTAATAGAAGGAAATATGGCTAATATCTAGACAAAACAATATATTTTTGGTTGAAACAACATGAATCCTGCAATATTATATTCAGAACACATCCAAACTTTGTATGTTAAAGTGGAAAGTGTAGCCAGATGATGGCTAGAAATATAAGTGTGGAATCATTTAGAAACTAAATATTTTTTAAGAGATTGACATTAAATAGCGAAAGAAGTAGTGTTTGGAACAGTGGGTATTCTGGAAACAAGTGTTTGAAGACGCAACTGGGTAAAAAGGGCAATAAAGATCCTGTTTGGGTGGTACAATAACGGTGGGTGGAGGGATGCCTGTCTGTTCTGCCACATGTGGCAGGAACAGCCTCAGAGTTCTTATATCTTTTCCTATGACTTATCTCCTGACTTGCACCTTTGAGATCAGAATTGGTAGGAAAGAACGAGAAGTTTGCTTACCTTTAGGGAGATTATACATCCAAAACACTCAGAGAGAGGTTAAGTAGATTGTCAGTATCTCAGAATTTCTTTTTTTTCTGGTGGTATTTGTAGGTTACACAAGGATCAGCTGTGGCTTATATGAAGTCGGTTGGGTTTATTCTGATGGTTTATGAGCTTATGGTCTGCCAGAGCAGTCAATAATGAGTAATATAAATTTGCTACAGCAAGCTGGAGAGAAAACACAAAGCAAAGTTGTTATTGTCTACATTTCAAGAGAAAACCTGAAGAAAGATTTTGAAATTAACAAGGAGAAAATGTGAAAGATAAATCAACGTGAGAAGGGAAGCTCACTAAAAGGGACAAATAGCTGGGATTCAAGTAAATGCAAATTAAATCATAAATAATATATTGTCTTTGCCCATCAATATGAAAATATTTTTAAATGGTAAATTAAAATATTAAGAATGGTATAGTACAGGAGTTCTCAATGATTGATCCAGGAACCTTTGGGTATCCCCAAGAACTTTTTGGAAAGACTATAAGGTCAAAGGATTTTCACAAACATATCATGACACTATCTGCCCTCTCACTCTCATTTTTTCCCAACTGTTTTGTAGAATTTTCCAGAGGTTACCTAATGTGTGATGGGTCATCACTCCGATAACTAACAGAATGTGAGCTTGTGTGTTTAGATTTTTCTCATTTTAATTTCTATAATGATAAACAAAGATGGTAAAATCTTACATAAACAAAAGCCTCCTGGGCTCTTCAATAAATGTTGAGTGTGTAAGAAACAAAAAAGATTGAAGGTTGCTAGTGTAGTTATAATGAACACATGATTTTGTAGAGAGTGTAAACTACTTAATTTGAATCAGGAATCTTAAAAATAATCATTTCCTTGATCTAACGTTCATTTATAGCGATCACATTTAACATAATAATCAGAATATAGACTAAATATTATTTATAATAAAGACATCACAATATTAAAACAGTAAAGTATTGGGATTATCAAAAAAAGGGAAATATTTTAAGAAATGTTACTAACAGAGAAATCAAACTTTCGAGGATTTAGGAAATAATTTAAACAATTGTTTTAAAATAATTATGCATTAGTGAAATTATTGTAGTTTCTTTGCCTATCAAGGAAATTGAATTCTGTAGTGGTTAGAAGCATGCCCTTGGTAGGCAGGGTGCCTGGGAGCTTACCACAGCTTAAACAAATACCCGTGTAAAATACTGGAAACTAAACTTAAAAAATGTGTTCATTTGGTAAATGTTTATTAAATACCACCAATGTTCCATGCACTGTTCTAGGCACCTGGGTCAGATCTTTGAACAAAAGAAACAAACTGCTATGTTGGAACACACATTAAATATAATTTTCTTTAAATGATGGGGTTGTAAGTAATTTTCTTTTTCCTATTGATATTAACATATTTTCCAAAGTTTCTTCAATGAACAGTGTTAATTTTAACAGAGACTAGAAACATATATCCAACATAGAAAAGGTGAGTACCTTCTGTTCTTGATCAATTTTTCCATTTTTAAGTTCAAAAACCTTAAACCTGTAAAAAAAAATTATGTGGCTTATTTCCAGAAAAAGAAAATTATATATAGTAAGGAATTATGATTGGCAATACTGCAATCTCTTGGCAATACTACAATCTCTAGCTAGTCTTTTCAAAAATGTTAAAACCAGTAGAATTAAAATACTTATATCAGACCAATCCAATTTAGTGATAGGTGTATTCTATATTAAATAAAAATCATATGGCTAATTAAATAAGAACATGGTATTTTAAGCTTTCTGAAAAACAGTTTTCAATATTCACGAGATATGAGAAAAGTTTATACCCTCTGACAAAGTAATTCAACTTCTAGGAAGTTATAACAAGTAAATTATCAGAAAAGTCTGAAAATACTTGGATAAAAAGATATTTATCAAAGCCTTGACGTCTAAATGGAACCAAAACACATGCACACACAAAATAGCAGCAGGTAAAGAAACAACCTAAATATCACACAAAGAGGGAAAAGTTAAATTAATTGAAGGACAGCCATAAAACAATATAATATAGCCACTAAAATAAACTTTGATGATGCTGAAGAACATTTCTAACATTAGGCAAATGTTCATGATATAATATTAAATTGAAACTCAGATTGCAGCATGGTATAAAATGGGATCTCTATCACACAGAGACATACAGATGCATACTCATTAACTGTCCCAACCCCATATGCTTGGAAAGAAAGCCTGAAAGAAAATGCTGTCAAATATAACAACTTTATTTTCAAATGTTTTAATGTAAGCATATATTATTTTTATAATCTCTGGGCATAAGAATGAAACTACCTTTAATACATCATTTATCCTGAAGACTATGTAGTTCTCTGATTTTTATGTTAGGACTATGAAATATATCTTTTTGAAAGAAAAACATAACAACAGGGTTGCAGTTCCCATGACAAGACTGTTATCTACAATCCATCTTTCATTCTAGACATCCACAGCCAACATGCCACTAAGTCCTGTCATAACCTTCTAAATATTTTCAAGTAGCTCCCAGTTTTGTCTTCTCCCCACCCTATATTCTCCTGGTCAGCACAGATCTAGAGCCTCAGCCCGTTTCATCCGGTGTATTGCATCTAACTACTCTCCTTATCACATTCTCACCCTCTACCATCCCCAACACCAACCCCTCCTCATCCACAGAGTTCTCAGGATGACTTCTAAAACACACCCATCCACTCATGGCTCTGCTTCACTCCCTTGACTAAAACTCTTCGAACATCCTAATTACATCTAGAGTAATGTTCATGCAACAAACAAGGCTCTTCATAATCTGATCCCTGCCTCCTTCCCCAGCTTCATGTCTCTCCTTCCCTACCTGAACTCTACCAAATCATTTGCTTACCCAATCAAGCCATATCTTTCACTCTTCCATGCCTTTGTCCTGCTTATTACTTCTCCTGGAATGTGTGTCAGCACCAATTTGGCTTAATTAACAACAGCTCAGTGGCTTAAGATTCAAGTAAAAACTCCCTTCTCCATAAATGCTTCTAGGACACCTCCTAGGGGTAATGTGGGTGTTCTTTCTCTATGCTTGCAAACACCACCATGATAACTTAGCATTTTCCCTGTGGCATTATGATTGTTTACTTAGCAATCTCTCTTACAGCATATTTAAGCTTCTTTATCTCTAGAACTTGGAAAAGTATCTGGTGCTTTGAAGGTGCTCATGAAGTGTTTTGACTTCATAAATATTTTACATTTTCTCTGCTTTCTTTCTCTTCTGAGCCTCTTCCTCTGGGAGAAGGTACTGCTATCAAAATACACCAAGAATATGGATGCGTAGTTAAAACAAGCTAACTCCCTTTAAATACACGGTATCACTGAGGAGGGCAGAAAATGGAGGGACTTCATAGTGAGGAGGGACTGGAGGCACCAGAGGCACTGGGGTGAAAACTTTAAATATGCAAAAATAAACAGACAAGTTTAGGCAACTCTAAATAGGGAAATAATATTCACAGGAGAAATGATTAAATTTTTATATATTCAATTTTAAAACCACTTAGTACTTAGAAGAATATAGAGCAGCAAGTCCTTAAAAAACTGATAAGATGCCGCCATAAACACTTTACATTAAAAAAAGAATTAGTAAACATATGGAAATACGTTGACTCTCACTAGTGATAAAAGAAACACATTAAGAAATCATATTTTTTTGGTAAGATACCAAAAATCTGATATCATTAATACGCTCTTTGTTTCTGGGAATGGGTTGAAATTTTTAACGAATACATTTTAAATTGATGGAACTCTTTGGCAAAGCAATTTAGTCTTGTGTTTAACATTTAAAAAATGTTGAATCTCTTACCCAATAATGTTAGTCCTCAGAAGTTCCTTGCTTGAGAAGGGGTGAAAAAGAGTCTGAAAAAGAGTCTCAATATATACTTACTAAGTATCCTAACTAAAGGTGTTTGTTTTATAAAGTTTATGTATTACACCTTTGTCAAATGACAAGAGAGCGTCCTGTTTTCTTATTTTTTTTACAGGCATATTTTGTTTTCTTGTGGTTTGCTTTATTGTGCTTCACAGATCCTCTTTTTTGTTTTTGTTTTTTTTTTATTTTTTTTTAAAAGAGAAAACAAATTATGAAAATATTTTTACAAATTTATAGACTGGAGGTAGTCTCATTATATTGTCTAGCCTGGTCTCGAAATCCTGTGGTTAAGCAATCTTCCTGCCTCAGACTCTGGAGTAGCTAGAACTACAGGCAAACACCTCTGTACCTGGCCACATACTATTTTTTACAAACTAAAGCTTTGTGGCAACCCTGCATAGCCAGTCTGTTGACATCTGATATGGTTTGGCTCTGTGTCCCAACCCCAATCTCATGTTGAATTGTAACACTCAGTGTTGGGGGAGGGACCTGGTGGGATTGGATTATGGGGGCGACTTTTCCTCTTGCTGTTCTCATGATAGTGAGTGAGTTATCGTGAGATCTGGTTGTTTAAAAATGCGTAGCATTCCCCTCTTTGCTCTCTCTCCTGCTGACCATGTGAATATGTGTTGGCTTCCTCTTCACCTTCTGCCATAATTATAAGTTTCCTGAGGCCTCCCCAGCCATTCCCCCTGTTCGGTCTGTGGAACCATGAGCCAATTGGACCTCCTTACTTTATAAAGTACCCAGTCTCAGGTAGTTCTTTACAGCAATGTGAGAATGGACTAATATAGCACCATTTTTTCAACAGCATGTTCTCAATTTATGTCTCTGTGTCACATCTTGGTAATTCTTGCAATATTTCCAACTTTTTCATGCTATATCTGTTATGGTGATCTGTGATCAGTGATCTTTGAGGTTACTATTGTAAGTGTTTTGAGGCACCAAAAACTATACCCATATAACATGTCTAACTTAATTGATATATATTGTGTGTTCTGAGTGCTCCACCAACAAGTAGTCCCCTACCTCTCTTCTCTTCAGGTCTCCTTATTCTCTGAGACATAACTGTATTGAAATTAGGCTGGTTAATAACCCTACAATGGCCTCTATGTGTTCAAATGAAAGGAAGAGTAGCACATGTCTCACTTGAAATCAAAAGCTAGAAATGATTAAGCTTAGTGAGGAAAGCATGTTAAAAGTCAAGATAGGCTAAAAGCTAAGCCTCTTGTACTAAATAGTTAGCGAAGTTGTGAATGCAAAAGAAAAATTCTTGAAGAGAATTAAACATGTTGCTTCAGAGAACACATGAATGATAAGAACGCAAAACAGCCTTATTACTAATATGGAGAAAGTTTTAGAGATCTCAACAGAAGATCAAACCAGCCACACCATTTGCTTAAGCCAAAGACTAATCCAGAACAAGGCTCTAACTCTCTTCATGTTCTATGAAGTTCTATGAAGGTTGAGAGAAGTAAAGAAGTTACGGGAAGAAAGTTGGGAGCTAGCAGGGGTTGGTTCATGAGGTTTAAGGAAAGAAACCTCTATAACATAAGAGTGCAAGTTGAAGCAGCAAATGCTAATGTAGAAGCTGTGGCACATTATGCAGAAGATCTAGCTAAGATCATTGATGAAGGTGGCTACACTAAACTACAGATTATTTCTATTTTGATTTTCTTTAAGAGACAGAGTCTTGCTCTGTAACCCAGGCTAGAGTATGGTGGCGTGATCATAGCTCACTGCAGCCCCAAACTGCTGAGTTCCAGGGATCCTCTTGCCTCAGCCTCCCGAATAGTTGTGGTTACAGGTACACATTATCACACTGGGCTAACTAAAAAAAAAATGTAGAGATAGGATCTCTTCATCTTACTTAGGCTGGTCTTGAACTTCTGAGCTCAAGCAATTCTCCCTTCTTGACCTCCCAAAGTGCTGGGATTACAGGCATGGGCCACTGTTTCTGGCCAACGACAGGTTTTGAATGTGGATGAAAGAGGCTTAAGATGGGAGAAAATGTCATCTAGCACTTTCAGTGCTAGAGAGGAAGTCATTGCCTGGCTTCAAAGCTTCAAGCACATGCTTACTCACTTGCTGAAGTTAATAAAGCCGGTGAATTTAAGGTGAAGTCAATGCTCATTTACCATTTTGAAAATCCTGAGGACCTTAAAACTTATCCTAAATCTACTCTGCCTGTACTCTGTGAATGGAACAACAACGCCTGGATGGCAGAGCATCTTTCTACAGCAGGATTTATTAAAGATTTTAAGTCCTTTGTTGAGGCCTACAACTCAGAAGAAAAGATTCCTTTCAAAATGTTACTGCTCACTAATAAAATGCTTGGTAACCAAAGAACTCTTACGGAGAAGTACAAAGAGAAAAATGTTATTTTTATGCCTGCTAATACAACGTCCATTCTTCAGCCCACGGATCAAGAAGCCATTTTGACTTTCAAGTCTTATTATTTTAAAAAAGCTATAGTTGCCACAGATATTGATTCCTCTGATGGATAGAGGAAAAGTAAATTGAAAACCTTCTGGAAAGGATTCACCATTCTATAATAGATGTCATTAAGAATGTTCATGATTTAGTGGGGGAGTTCAAAATATTAACGTTAATAGGAGTTTAGAAGTTGATTGCAAATCTTATGAATGACTTTGAGGGGTTGAAGATTTCACTGGAGAAAGTAACTATAAATGTGGTAGAAATAGCAAGAAAATTAGAATTTGGAGTGAAGCCTAAAGATGGTACTGAATTGCTGCAACTCACGATTAAACTTGAGTAAATGAGGACTTGCTTTTTATGGATGAGCAAAGAAAGTGGTTTCTTGGGATGGAATCTACTCCTGGTGAAGACACTGTGAACATTGTTGAAACGACAACAAATAATTTAGAATATTACATTAACCTAGTTCATAAAGCAGGGTTTGAAAGGCTTGAACTCTAAGTCTGAAAGAATTTATACTGAGGGTAGTTCCATCTAACAGCATTGTGTGCTATGAAGAAATCTTGAAAGAGGTTGTTGATGCAGTCTTGTTTTATTTTAAGAAACTGCCACAGCAGTAAAGTTTTTTTAGAAATAAAGTATTTTAAATTAAGGTTACACATTTTTTAGACATAATGCTACTGCATGCTTAATAAACTAAAGGGTAGTGCAAACATAACTTTTATATGCACTGGGAAACCAAAAAAATGTGTATAACTTGCTTTATTGTGATATTTGATTTATTGCGGTGGTCTGTGATCCAACTCATAAAATCTTTCGGATATACCTGTAATTTAATTTTGTCATTATTTCAGATTAGTATTGAAGTGACTTAATTAGACTTTTCTAATAAATTCAGGATGAAAATCATAATTATTTATGTTTTAAATTTGCTTATAAATTTCCATTTGAGGACTATACTATTACAGACTGAATTTCTTTTTTGTAACATTTTAAGAAAATCATCATAATTATATTTCTAAACTAGATTGTGAGCTCATTGCCCGACTATCCCTCTCCAGACAACAAAGTTGCTCTCATTTATCCTTAAACCTTCTGTGCCTAGCCAGCTATCATGGAGAACATATGTAATACATGTTTGTTAACTAACATATGAAGAAACAATTTCTAAATATTAATTTCTTCCATTTGGAAATTTTGCTTCCTATTTTCTTTCTACAATGTATCTTTGTATTTTAGAGTGGCTGTTCCTATTCAAATATACTCAGTCCCTAAGGGATTAGTTTTACCTAATTTTATTCAGACGGTTCCAATCTTAAAAACAAACACAATTTTTCAAGTCATCTACCGTTACTAATTTTTGGTTATTTTCCATATTTCCTTTTCGTTGTCTTCACTTCTGAGATATTTTAAGGCCTAATTTTTTTAAGCAGGAGCTTTGGCGACAGAATGAGGATTTGGGAAAGATTTTAGAGTCCCAGTAATTCAAATTTAGTGATGTAATAACTGGGTGTCAAATAATAATTTGTTCACAATTAGCAAACAACTTGTGGCAAAGCCAGAGCTAGCGCCCAGATCTAGATTGCATTGCTGCAGTCTTCTTCCTACTGGAATCCTAAATTCTGAGTTTTTCTCTGATTTTTTTTTCTTGTAACTATTCATTTATTCCAGATCAATATATTGAGGGCATATTATGGCTTGGCCCTGTGAGGGTCCCCAGTGTTAAGCAAGGACAGATGGGAAGGTCAGCATTTGATGTGAAGAGACCCACTTGGCAGTGAGGTATATGGAAATATTCTCTCTCTCATGTGTCACACTTTGCAGATCTTTTCAGATCTGTTGTTTGGTGTCTTAAACAAGCTGATTTAGCGTAGTGTTCTACACTGAATTCCTTCGCCATTTTTTAAATTATAGCCTTCCCTTGAGAAACGTGATTAATTCCTGTTGCTGAAATTATCACCTTAGTGCAAATGACATATGGTTTCATTCTGCTTCTAGTCTCCCTGACTTGGAACATATTTTTGAAACACTAATAGATTTTTTATCTTAGAAGCCTCTTAATGCTTTGACATTAAACATAGGCATTAAAAAACGTAGCAGTGTTAATAGAGAATGGTAATCAGGATGTCACCACTGGGTCCTATTTCCTGCGAGTTAATGTTACTCAGTTACGTCTGCTGTCCTTAGAATGAAACTTTAACAATGAGCTATTGTTTTAATTTCATGTTATTTCTATGTAAAACTGTGCTCTTTATAGACTCACAGTATTTAAAGTTTTCAAAATAAAAGAAATACTTAACTGCTACTACAGTTGATGTTAGTGTATAGCAACATTCTCAATGTCTTTATTTTTAAGCTTCATCTTTTTCAAGGGGTATTTTGATTGTTAAAGGCACAGACTTCTTATAATATTAGCATTTTTATTATTTTATTTTATTTGTATTATTTAAAGAATAATAAGTTTGCTCTTAAGTTTGAGAATTCGATTAAATATTTTTTAAAATGTCAACCAAAAAAACAAGTAGTAATAATAATAGCTGATTACTATTATTTTTTCAATGTGCAATTTAAAAATTAGAACTTAAATATAAGACCTTTCTGTAACAAATTCACTTTCTCTTGCCCTACTCTACCTTACTGTTTATATCCCTGAGGTATAAAACTGATGCCAAGGGTAGAAATATCAGTGCAGTTGAGAGGACTGTTCAAAAGAGACACTGAGTTCATTGTAATGAAAATCATCAAGGTCAATGCTATCTGACTATAGTAGAATATTCTACAACCTTTATCTTTAAAACCAATGATGACAATGGAAATGGTGGGTACGAAATCCACTCCTGGAATTCTGTGAAAACTGAGTTTGATCCCAGAAAATCATTTCGACTGATTTTTCTTTTCAATATTTGACCCTGTCTCTCGCCCTTGTTTTTTGTTTTGTTTTGTTTTTAGAGGGGAACTTAGACGTCTCATGCTTTGCTTCCTCAGTGATCATTTTCTTTCCTCTCAACATTATTCCTCTACTTATTGGCATTTGGAGTTGGTCTCTCTCTTTACTTGCCCCAGCTCAACTCATGCAATGTTTTCTAGTGTTGTGTCTTCAAAGACTTGTTTTTTATTTGGCAAAATTAGCCAAGAGAACAGGTACTTTGATTCAGGCCCCCGACTGTGTATCAGTTCAGAAACTTTCAACTACAGGCTACAGAATGCACCAATTTATAATGGCTCAAGCATTAAGGAATCAAGAATGTATTTCACATAACCGTGGTTCCTAAATGGAGCAAGACATGGTGCAGCATGATCAGATGCCTAGGTATCTGTGTTTGCTCCAACATTCTGTCATGCTCTGTGGCAACTTCACACTGAGGCTAATTTCCCTTGTGCTTGCATAATAAAAGAAAACGATGGTAACATTTTGGAAAGAAAAAACTTTCACAAATACACTCATCTGACTTCTCATGTCTCACAACTCTAGGCTGGACATTGGACCTAGGATTTCCATGATTGGCTTAGAAAATGCATTTGGGTATCAACCAATAGCATAAGGACTCCCGAGAATAGACAATGTCTGACTAGTTCGTGACTATAGTCTCAATGCTGAGATTGTTCTGGCACATTACAGAGCTTCACCATATCATCTTGAATAGATATGCAGATTCCCATGACTACTACATATGGTAGGTAACTGAAAGACTTGCAGATAGATGATAATGCTCTCAGGAAATCAGCTGAAAGCCATCTGTCAGTTATCTCCCTGTACAATCCCTAACTTGTCAGATCACTGTCCATACATTAAGCCCTGTCTGGATTTCTAGACCAATATGGTCTTAAGAGTTTAAGCCAGCCTTTCTTTTGTATTTAACTCCTTCATCATCATAATGCAAGTAATAATGCCCACCCAAAAAGTGCTTGTGAGGATTAGAAAAAAAAAATGTATGCAAAGCAATTAGCACAGCAGATATATAGAAGGTAGCATTGTGATAGATGGTAGTGTTCCTCTCTGAATTTTTTAGTATCAAACTAAACAAGATTGCTATATCCCCACAAGCTCAATCTTACACTCCTAGTAATCTTTGTGGGAAACTTGACTTGAGACCATGGATGACAGAGCTGGCACTGGGGCCTCGCATAGTTTGGAGCCTTCTGTGATGTTCTTGCTCCAAAGAGGTTTTTGACACCAGAGCATCTATAATCAAGGTCCTGGCTATACTTGTCACTAACCTCAGCTTCTGATTTTGTTTCCATTTTAATTCAGCTCTCATTGCCTGTCTAATTCCTTAGTTCCTCTGGGACAACAGCCTTGCTTTGCTCCTATCTGCTCTATTACGTGGGAGCTGGACGCTGCCTCGGAACTCAGCTGGCGACCTGGGCTTCATATGTGAGGACTGATTTCCTGAAGGCCGTATCTTCCTCTCTACCTGGTCATTCAAGTGTCATCTAGCTAGATTTCTCATCCTTGTGAGTGTCTATCTTGCTGCTATAGCTTATGACTAAAGCTTCAAATCTCAAGCCTAGGTATTGTCTGAAAACCACCATAGTTTGTCACTCTAAGCACTACGGACCCTGCACAATGATTAGCAGGTACCAAACCGAGTTGTTGCGTTCAGCCTTCCATCGGGGATATTTAAAATTTCCGGTTTTGGCTCTGTCTCAGTGTGGGTTGTTATCTAGGCATTCAGAGCCAGGTCTTATCCCCAGTTTTGCACACCTGACACACCCCCACTGTTTCTTTAAATGTGCATTGATGTAAAGTTATAGAAATTACTTCTCAAGGCTTATTTTTTAGAGAAAATATGTAAGACTTTAAGTATGGAAGAAAAAGACATAGAAAGAGACAGAGGGAGAATAAGGTAGAAGGAAAAGGGGGGAAGGTTTAGTTATAAACCTCTTAGTTTTGTTTTTTCTTTCTTTTTTTCTTGTTGTTGTTGATGTTGAGACAGGGTCTCGCTCTGTTGCCCTGGTTGGGGAGTAATGGTGGCTATAGCTTAATGCAGCCTCAAACTTCTGGGCTCAAGAGATACTCCTAACTCAGCCTCCCAAGTAGTTGGGACTACAGGTGCACACCACCACTTTGGGCTATTATTTTGTCGTTTCTGTATAGAAAGGGTCTTGCTTTCTTCCTCAGGCTGGTCTCAAATTCCTGGGCTCACGTGATCCTCCTACTTGGCCTCTCAAAGTGCTGGGATTACAGGTGTGAGCCACAGCACTTGGTGGTAAGGCTTGTGGTTTTTAGTATTAACAATTATGATTGGTAATCTCCAATGTAAGGCAGTTTTTAATTATTTCTATCAATGTCTTTCTTGAAGATTTTTTGGGAAGGGAAGACAATGCTGAAAAAATAATTCTGTATATCTTAGTTCCAAATAGCTGAGCTTTTCTTACTGTTCAGGGAAAGCAGATTTAGGATTTGTCTAGTAGTAAATAGCTGATAATGGAATGGCATCTCATCAGGTATAGTACTAACTACGGGGACTTTCTGCTCAGTAGTAAGGATAGAAATAGTTGATATATCTGCTTTCATGGTATCTGATGATGTATTGATTTGCGTTTTATGTATTCTTCTTCATCTACTTTTATTTTTCTTAATTATCTTGTCAGGAATCTGTTTCTGTGGTTTGACTAAAAGTATCTTTTGGATTGCAATGGGTTGGAAGAATTAGGAGAGAGCTTCAGGAAAATCCTCTACATGTGTCATAAGAGCCTTTCTTATTATGGAAAGTAGACTAGATTGACAAGGCCATGACTCTTGTTCTCAAATAAGATGACTTGTTTGTCTTCTAAGATAGTCTATACAGAAACCACACATGCTCTGTGAACATAGCTGCATGTATGCACATATATAAATTATATATGAATATACATGAATAATACATATTAATTTACATGCTTTCATTATATATACATGCATATGCTATTTCTGTAGTTAGACCTATTTATATATGAAGCTGACTTAAATTCTGTTTCTTTCTTTTGAATGTATTTGCTTTCTTGCCCAGGCTAGTCTCAGCTCCTGGGCCCAAGTTATGCTCCTGCCTTGGCCTCCCAAAGTGCTGGGATTATGGGTGTGAACCACAGCCCCCGGTGGTAAAGCTTGTGGAAACACACTGAGTAAGAAGCAAATAGTTACAAAACTATTCAGTGAAATACACTGAATAAAAAGCAACTGAGGCTAGGCATGGTGGCTCACGCCTGTAACCCCAGCACTTTGGGAGGCTGAGCTGGGCATATCTCGAGGTCAGAAGATCGAGACCATCCTGGCTAACATGAAGAAATCCCATCCCTACTAAAAATACAAAAAATTAGCCTAGAGTAGTGGCACGCGCCTGTAGTCCCAGCTCCTCAGGAGGCTGGGGCAGGAGAATCACTTGAACCCGGGAGGTGGAGGTTGTAGTGAGCCGAGATCACGCCACTGCACTCCAGTCTGGGTGACAGAGCAAAACACCATCTCAAAACAACAACAAACAAACAAAAAACCAACTGACTATAGCAATCATGATTATATGATTAGATCTGGAATATTCTGAAATCCATAGCCATTATTACGAAATAACTGGATACTCCATCACCCATTCAAAAATGCAAACCTTTTGTTTTTATATATGAATTTACTTATAAATTTAACATGATTATATGATTGCTATAGTCATTACAGTCATTATAAATATATAATTAGTATAGTCAGCTGCTTTTTATTTAGTGTGTTTTTTAACTTTGATGTACAAATGTAGCTCCAATTAAGAGAGCAGAATGAAGTTCAATATAGGTCACTCTTGGTGGTGAGAATTTAATTGATAATCTTATTATGTCTAACTTTTTTACCTTCAATACAGGAATTTGCACTATTTAACCCTTTTTCTTGTTTATGTATTACTCAATATATAAAAGAGAGAAACAGAATTTAAGGCAGCGTCATGTATGAATAGAATGTACATGTGTATATGCATGTGTATATGTACATATATCCCTATCTATATCCATATCCAATTCTAAATCTATATCATTTTTAATATAAATACTCTATGGAGGTCAAGAGTCTTGCTATCTTTGTTCATTAACAAATACAAAATACCTAAGTAAGTGATCTATATACTTTGATTGAAGGAAAGAATGTTGTTGGTGCTTTATAAAATATTTGGAAAAGCTTGTATATCTGTGTTCTAATAAAAGAAAAAAGAGGTTGTGATTGATATATTTGTACCCTTAGTGAAATGGTAGTAGTGGTTAGAACATCTCTTCCCTCATCCCAGCCGTCCAATCTTCCCACAGGAGCTTAACCTATAGGTCTAGGGCAAAACCCACTGCTGCCAGCCTGTAGTGCACTTGCAACCAACAGGATCTTGGATCCTGAGGCTCTTTAGAGAGTGACTGACTTTTGCTGTCAGGGAGAAATCTGAAAGCTGTGTGGGACATGCCTGGCTCTATGTTTAATAGAAAACAAAGGGAAACTAAAATTCCCTGATTTTTCTATTTAATTATAAATGATTTTTGTTTATTATGATTAAACAATCAAAGTAAAGTCTAACTCAGAGGGCAGATTGCCCTAATATTGTTAAATTTTATAAGTAAAGTCATATATAAAAACAAAAGGTTTGCATTTTTGAATGGGTGATGGAGTATCCAGGTATTTCTTAATAATGGCTATGGATTTCAGAATATTCCAGATCTAATTGTGTGACGGGGAAAAAAAAAAGAAAAAACAGACAGAAAAACAGTGTCAAAAGTCTAAGTGCAACATTAGAAAAACAAAGCCAGTAAAAATAATATGCATATGAGTTCCTGGGACTGCTGGTGCCAATTGAAAAGAAAACAAAGTGGATAAATATATGATTGGTATAGTCAGCTGCTTTTTATTCAGTGTGTTTTTATAAAATTTAATGTACAAACTTAGTTCCAATGACAATACCAGAACCAAATTAAATACAGGTCACTCTTGATGGTGGGAATGTAACTGGTAAGCTTATGTCTAACTTTTCGTTTTCAATACAGGAATTTGGAGTATTTAAATAACCCTTTTCCTTACTCATCTATTGCTCAATTACTAACTTTATTTGCAGAGGTCAACCCACTTCTGGTGATGTAGATAGAAAAGGGGACAGTGCTGCCTGCATGCTTGCATTCTTGATATTCAGTGACTGCACCCTCTTCCTTTTTTATGGCTGAGGAGATCGCTGAGCATTCTATAAAAAAATCGACTGGAACTGATCCTCAATTGGCTGTCTATACTTGACTTTAGTAACACACCCTGATTCCAAAAAAAAAAAAAAAAAAAAAAAAATGCTGACATGTGGAAGATTAGCATGAAGGTGAGAGAGAGGAAAGAAATCAAGCCAGTAAAGCCCTAAACTTGTGTGTGTTGAATATTTCATGGGGAACTGCATATGGGATTGTGTTTTTTTAAAGTATGTGTAACATCTGGTTCTTTTTTCCACTGAAATCATGTGCAGTGATTTTTTTTGCTACTTAAAAGCAGATTTTCTATTGTTTCATAAATAATTTTGCATTTGTACCAAAGGCATTTCTATTAATTCAATATGGTGCAATAAAAGTATTCTGTGGAATGGATTTGACCATATCGTTTATTGATCTCTTCACTTATTGACTTTATGTTCATCTTTTGCCAAATATCACATTGTTTTTTATATTCCTCTGAACACAGATATTAGATATTAAAGGAACCCATACTATTTATGTCCTTACCTCCCCCTCCCACACACCCCAGGTTTTGGAAATCAGTAAGTGGGAAGAGGGAAACAGAATTTGAGGCAGCTTCATTTTTTGCAAGGCAAGAAAATACTTCTGCTGCTACTCTCCTCCTAACAAAGGAACAACATTCTTGTATCTGAGACTCTCTAGGAAATAAAAGAGCTGCAGAGGGACTCAGTTCCATCTTTGAGGTTGCATTTTTGTCCCTCAAATTGACTTAAAATGGACTTGAAGTCTTTTTGAATATGTGGGAAGAAAAAAGGGATTTAAGTTCAACTTGTCAGTTTTTAAATGAAAAGATCTATTATTGTTTCAATTTTATGATAACTCTGACTTCTTTTCACACTTTCAGTCTTTTTTTTTTTTTTTTTTGAGGCGGAGTCTCGCTCTGTCGCCGGGACTGGAGTGCAGTGGCCGGATCTCAGCTCACTGCAAGCTCTGCCTCCTGGGTTTACGCCATTCTCCTGCCTCAGCCTCCCGAGTAGCTGGGACTACAGGCTCCCGCCACCTCGCCCTGCTAGTTTTTGTATTTTTAGTAGAGATGGGGTTTCACGGTGTTAGCCAGGATGGTTTCGATCTCCTGACCTCGTGATCCGCCCGTCTGGGCCTCCCAAAGTGCTGGGATTACAGGCGTGAGCCACCGCGCCTGGCCCACTTTCAGTCTTAACTTCCATTATGATTCAAGATGAGGACTTGAATCAAATGGCTTTGCTCAATGATCACGCTGAAGACAAACAGAGAGTGCTAGGACTATAGTGTATGTGTAGGCACCCTGAGGGATGCCAGTCCTATATGTCTACCTGTATGCTACACTTCTCTTCTGTTCCACTGTTAACTCAAAATTAGCAGGCCTTAAACTGAAATCAACATTATTTCCCACTAAACTAATATTTTCTTCAACCTTCCTTAATTCTAACAATGGCCTCATTACTTCGCTGTTTCTGCTGCCACCACACTTCATCTAATCTTCATGACTTTATGGCTTGAAAAATTCACCTCATTCATACATTCTTTCCTGACCACCTAATCCCATTTTATTATGTAATATTTATTGTCAAGAATCACTTATTTAGCATTATAACTTGTCATGAATTGCTATTTATTTTTGTACTGATGTGTGCTATTGATTAGATTGTTCATCTTAAGCAATAGGATTATGTCTTGTATCACTTTGCTTCCCTCCATCTTGTACAATCACTTTGCACTATGCGTATTACAGATATCCACTAAATGTGTGTTGGTGATGTTAATGATCCTTTAACTTCATCTGTGGGACTCATGGTCAGCTTTTGATGACTTGTCAGATCTTCCTTCTACATCAAACGTTGCCTTCCTATGAAGCCTACGTAGATTCTATGTCCTCTTAAATTTTTTAATACTTTTAACCAGTCTAACATTTTCTTGACACTGCTCTTGCATTATAATCTCTCTCTCTCTCTGTTCTTTTATGTAGTCTGGGCACACAATGTAGTAGTCTGTTCTCACACTGCTAGAAGGAATACTACTTGAGACTGGGTAATTATAAAGGAAAGAATTTCAATTGACTTCACAGCTCTGTAGCCTTAACAGGAAGCATGGCTAGGAGGTCTCAGGAAACTTACAATCATGGCAGAAGGAGAAGGGGGAGCAGGTACCTTCTTCACAAAGCGGCAGGAGGGGTGTGCAAGAATGAGGAAGTGCCACACTTGAAAACCGTCAGCTGTCATGAGAACTCATTCACTATCATAAGAACAGCATGGGGAAAATCGCCCCTATGATCCAATCACCTCCCACCTAGTCACTCCTCTGACATGTGGGGATTACAATTAGAGATGAGATTTGAGTGGGGATACCTAGCCAAACCATATCACATAGTAAGTACTTATAATAAGTATTTATGATTAACTGGCAATGACTCCCTTGAAAACATCTAAATCTTTTTCTAGTTCTCCAGTCTGTAGACAAATTGAAGAGTTGTGCTGTGATACAGGTAAGTTACCAACATCTGAAAAGTAACAGGAGTGTATATGAAACCATTGTATATACTCCATAATTCCAAGAAGTATGTCTAAATAAAACTCAAACTAAAGGGCTATTTGAAGAGCTCAATGAGAGTTTGCCAACTAGTTGTAGATTAAGGTGACCTATCTCCACTACGGGTCATTACTTCATGTACGGTGCTCCTCTCCTGTACACATCACTCCTAGGTATGTGAAACTTGATACATATTTTTCAGGCCAACCACTAGCCTATACACAGAGAAGATAATTCAAAACCAATAGGACATACTACCAGATTAACAGTCTCCATCATCACAGACCTAGGCATCCCAGTGACTAGACAGACATTTTTGCATGACTTCATTCACTAGTTTGTGCCAAAGCAAGACAACAGAAGGAAGGGTCCCATATAGGCAGCCATGCCAAATGGATGTGGCGCCACTGCTACCCAGGAGTGTCATCCTGGTAAACCATGCTACGGAGACAGCCAAAGGCTGGGGCAGCCTAACATAAATATAGATAATATCTGTGGTTTCACTCCCACACAGTTACGCAGAAGACATTATGGACTGGCTTGCAATTTGGGCTGGTGTTTTTTAAATTACTAAGACATAAATAAACATATGACCTAAATGCAGAAATAGGGGTCTCTGTCCACCACGTGCTAGAAGAATATCTCAGGGTCTCAGGACTAAAATAAACAGAATTTCTACCATATGTTAAAACTATTCAATTTTGTCTAATTCAGAATAAGGCAAAGCATGAGTAATTACTAGTAAAATTAACTTTTTTCTCTCTTTTCTTTCTAGCTACAGGGCAAGAGTACAAAAGATGAACAATTATACGATGCTCTTAATTGATACAATAAGTCAATTGAGTTAACTCAGAGGAAACCAGTTTCTATTCTTTCCCCCACACTCCTTTGTAGAAGAAATTTGTATATTGAAGATAATTACTTGAACTCTCCTTTTCATTTCTATACTATGAAAATATCAATAGATTTAAAAAATGTTTTGAGAGGATGTGTAAATAGAAAAAGGAGCAGTAAAGACACAAATATCTCCATGTGGAAAGACTTTAAAATGTTTGTGTTGGTATGTTTAAGTTATTGTAAAGAATATATTTTCAAAAGAAAAACTAAGAATAAAATGGAATAAACTGGGGGGTGAGCATAGGCATCAATTAAGTATGGTTTCCTAATAGATTAACAATAAGTATATCAATTAGTATTTTTGAGGGTTTTTTAAATTTTTGTTCTAAAGGAATAAATGAACATTTTTCATTAAAGTTCAAAGAATATATATAACATCTCTAAAGCAAAATTACATTTCCCTACAACGTTTGTAAGTAATTGAAGCATGTATAGTATCTCCATTGTTATCCTCCTAATTCGTCTTCTTAATTTAGTCCTCATGTTTAGATCTCTTCTGCCTTAAAGAAATACCACTTTTGTTTTTTTCTTTGGTGGTAACTAATCTGTGCATGTTATCTTTCCTAGGCCCTGAAACAGCACAGAGAATGTTGGTATTTTCATGTTACAGATTAGATACTTAATTACCACAAAATTAGTGTAGTGAGAAAAGTTCAAGTATTGCACCACTCAGATAAGAGTTCAAATACAAACATCACACCATGGCTTTCAGCATATCATTCCAATTCTCTGAATCCTAATGTTTTAATTTGTGCAGTGATGATAACACTTCGCAGCTTTGTTGGGATAATTTGTAAAGTGTGTGGCACAAATAAACAGTAGCTCTTCTTATGGTATCAGAGAGAAGTATGCTGTAATTATTTGCTTTATGTGTGGCTGTGGGAAAATTTCTGATTATTCCTAATTTCCGTGTTTACACCAACAGGAAAAATATATTAATACCACCTGAAATACAAAGCTGTTTGTAGAAATTCATTAGGAATGTGGAAAACCAACTGGCGAATAGTCCTATTAATACAATCAAAAAAAGAAAATAAGTTACATGTTAAAAGTAGAAAGAGTAACTATGAAAGTCATGACTAAGAATTCATTTTTGGGATGGAGTAAACCAATTTTTATACTATACAATCTAAAACTTTCAGAAAATCATTTAGTCTTTTCCCTTATATTTTCTACTGGTCTAAGATTTTTTTTTTTTATTTTTCAAACAAAAAAAGTGGATATTAATATGATGGTTATGTTATCAGTGTGTGAGAGAGAACTTTTTAAGAAGTACGGCAAAATTTATACTACTGAGGAGAGAAGATAAAGCCTTTTAAATTATTCATATTGATAGAAGCTTGGCTATGCAAAAACTTTGCCAAAATAAATTTAGAGACACAAAATCTAAGATTCTTTATTGCAATTTTAGAATTAAAATTCCACAAGAAAAATATTAGAAAATGTAGACTTCTTTTTGGAGATAAAGAAGTTCATTTTGGTTTGCCATTCCTATTCATCCTCCTGTTTTTTTGGTCACTTATATTGTATTGGTATTACACTATTTTTGTGTTTTGAAAGTATTATTTCATAAATGAACATATTAAAAGTGTCACTTGATAGCTATATTATTTCACTATGTATTCAAATAACACAGAAATATTATGACAATATGTGTAGTGTTTCTAGAGTTGAAGAGATAAATTGATCAAAGCAAAGAGATCTCTGCATCTACCCAGCATGAAAACACCTTTTAGTTTGAGCTGAACCGATCTTCTAAGCATACCCGAGACAATTTGTTCTACTCAGATCTCACTTATGCTCTCATACCAATTAAAATGATGAATGACATATATCATAAGTCTTCCAATTGTGAAAGAAAATATATACTGTAAAACAATATATGTCTAAGGTATGTTTTATTATAGTAAAAAAGCCTTTAAAATACTTAGTGCAATAGGACATGGCTTTTTTCCATAATTGTTTGGAACTTGTGTTTATTTTGTTCTTCTCAGTTGGCACACTACAGTATTTATGTCAACTTGACTTAACCTGTGGGCAATTTATCAGCAGGAGTAGGCTTTCGCACAGTGCGTGCAACCTTTAATGGGGAGATATAATCAACATTGTTATTAGTAATATTTATATAGTGTAATAAATATTCTTATTTCTAAACTGGTGTCAGCAAAGCAAGTCCTTGCCCTGAGGATCTAGCTTTAGGGTGCTGTTATTCATTAGAAATCACATTTGTATACATGATTTGGACCAAGCCATGCAAATGTTTCTCTATATATCCTTCAGGTTTGAGTATCCAGCAGCCAGTTATTTGAGGTGCACACAAAGTAACTTGAATGGAATCCGCGACTTCTAAATACCCTAACTCACTAAGAATGAAGCCCAATTCTGATTGTTTATGAGTTATCCTAGCTAACTCACTATATGCTGGTGACCTGTATGTTTTATTGTTTAAACCAGGACAACATTGACAGTACAAGGGACCCTCATTAACAATTAACCTGGGATTAAAACCATAAACCAGACTGTCTTATGCAAATCAGACACCTTTGTTGTCAGTTTTGTTATCTTTGCAGCAACTTTATTAATAAATGCTTCTTCATCTCTCCTGCTAGTCATCCAAGGGAATTCAAATTAGGAAGATTCAGCTCCACCATTTACTGGTTGTACAATGATGAGAGCTCAAGTCCTTTAAGATCTCTTCACTCATGTTTAAAATTGACATAATAGACTGTAATTGATGGCTCATGCCTATAATCCCAGCACTTTGGTAGGCCACGGTGGAAGGATTGCTTGAGGCCAGGAGTTCAAGACCAGCCTGGGCAGCATAGTGAGATTTTGTCTCTGCTAAAATAATAATAGCAAAATGAACATAATAATGTGGTTGTTGTTGTATGCAAAGGACTTATCACAGTACCTGAGATACAGTGAGTACTCAACTGATAGTGATTACGATTATGACCATTTCTCTTGAGGATCTCCAAACTGGAGGTGTTGGTGCTGTCATTGAGCAATGTAGTTTATAAAAGTTGTAGTCCATGGCACTTGCCTGAAAGATAGGAGGTAAAATCCAGATGGTATTACTTTAGAAAGCACTCATTTCTTTGTGTGACATTAAAAAAAGAATAGATGTGTAAAAAAATTTTATCAAATACAGATATTCCTGGAGAAGTCCTATGGCTTTTCTCCATACTCTCAAGACACATGTGTTTTCCAATACCTTAAGAGGCTGGCCCTTAATGACACAGCAAGATAAGGTAAGTGCTAACTAAGCATCTTTACAAAATAATAGTTTATGACGAAAAATATGAATCTAACATTTACGATTCATACAGTGACATGGAAAGTTTATTTAACTGGCCCGAATTTCTATCTATAAAATGTGGCTTATTAGAGTGCCTCTCATGATTCAGTATAACAATGCATGCACTTATCATAGCATGTAGAATATAATAAACAATCAGCAAATATTAGTTATTCTTTATTATCTGTTCTATGTTTCATCTCACTGGATTACTTCTCTGTTTAACAAAATGATGCTTACTATATTTCAACATTTCATTAATTTTAAGACACATCATTATGCTATATACCACTAAAGTAAAATAAAAACCACTATTACTAGCCAAATTATCTGACACTACAGATTATAGTACACATCACAATTTCAAAAATATTAAATATAAATTAAAAATGTGCATTTATGAATCAATGAATGTAATAGACAATTATGTCAAACAATCTGTTTCAATGCATTAATGAAATCAAACTAGAATATCTTCTTAAACATATGTGAATATATATATGTGCTTATATTAAATGCATCTGAAGATCTTTTAAAAATGCAGATTAGGAATCTGAAAAATCAATTTCTAAATTAGATTCCGACTTTGGAGTTGACTATGAGGTTCTGCTTAAAAATGCAGATTAAGAATCTGAAAAACCTATTTCTAAATTAGATTCTGACTTTAGATTTGACTCTGATGTTCTGCATTCTTAACAAGCAACCAGGTACTGCTAGTACAGTTGGTTGGGGTCTATACCTTGTGTAACAAGGAACAACAATTCTGGCCTCCAAGGTACTGGTCATTTTCTGAAGATAATGCTTTCATCAGAATAATAGAAAGGGTGTTTTCAAATTGCTTGTGCCTCATAGGTGGAATATCTGCTGCATATGTTCTCCTTAATCTCCATCCCTTTCTACCACTCATCTCTTTCTCTGCCTCCCTGTCTCGGTCCCCATGTGCCTCTCTGTCCTTTTGTCTATCTCTCCTGCTCTCTCACACCCACATCCACACACACACCCCACACACAACATATACATACAAATACACACACATGAAAACATAGGGACCCACAGATACTTCAGTTCTGAGCTACACTGTTTTTGCAGATCTCTTTGTGTTAAGATGTGAACATCCTCCCTTTCTTAAACAGAAAACACTAGGAAAGAACCACGCACTGGGGAGAAAGAAGTTTATTTTAACAGTAGCCTTTTGTTTGGTATTTAGCTGATATTCTAACAGAGTCTGGTTTATCCAGAGCTAGCTAAATTGGGATTACTACCAGTCCTTTGCACGCTTTCAAAGGTTTTGCCTAACAGCAAGGCAATCAGTTGACCAGAGCTGACGATGTTTTATTTGACCAACAGATGGCAGTAGCAGTCTCTTTTTTCCACTGTGGAAATAATCAGAAAATTGAAACTAACCTGTTCGTAAGGTTTTTCGAAGAGCACTCAACACCGTTTTCTAGGTTCTTTGAATTCTTAGCTGATTTCAAAATGTTATCTCATTCTTTGAGCACTGGACCACTTAATCACTCTTATAAAATGTAACCACATTTTCAGGAGACATGTTACCTCCCAAATCCATATTTGTCTAATTCAAATGGAAAACTAGGAGACCGAGACTGTCTCATTTCGCATATGCATAATTTTTTACTTTATGCATCGGGAAATTCTGGCTACACTAAAAATACATTTATTTAAAGCAAAAAGGAAAACTTACATTTCTGAAAATTACATATATTTGCAAATGAGCCAGGGTAAATCATTTCACCAATCTCCATCAAGATCAGATTTTTAGATCTAACCAGTTGTACACTTCAAAGATATCTAATATGTTTCCATCTATAGTGTGTCTGAGAATATGTGTTACTTTTACTAGTAAATTTTGACTTGATGTATCTTTACTGAAGCATGCTCATACTCGTTAGATCACATCTTTTATGTAAAATTTGGCAAGACTATATTTGAATATCTTTTAGTGGAGTTTCAGATAAGAGACATAGAAATATTTTTTAATCCTCACTATTCTATAAAATGGGGCATGTGTAAATATAAATGTTTATAACTATAGAATGCTATATATATAATATATATTATATATAGCATTATATATAATATATAGTATATTAAATGCTCTCTCTTTATATATAGAGAGAGAGAGTTTTGGCAGATTTCTCTCCATATATATGTAGAAAGAATATTTTAAGTTAAAATATAGCAAACTTTTAAAATTATAGAGGGTTAAAATAATTATACATATATACAGCATTCCAGAATTATATACATATAAAACAGTTTTCTATTTAACATTTAACTACCACCTTTAAGAGCATTGTAATTGACCTGCTAGCCTTACATTTAAACTCAGAATATCATTAATACATTTAGATTCATTTTCATTCTCTCCTTTAAGCAACCCAGTCAATATTTATAATTTATCTGTCTTGATACTTTCTCTCCTTAATACCCTCCCTAACTCCTGGCTAGAGCTTTGTGTCATGCAGTTTTTGTTTTCTGCATTTTTCATGACTTTATGCACTTGTCTGTTTGGGGGCTCAGTCTTGCTTTTAGGTACTTAATTAAGAAATGAAAATAACACAGACATTCTTATATTTATTCAGTGGATATCTAAACGTAGGTTAATGGAAAGACTGCATGTTGTCTTCTGAAATCATGAATAAGACAAGGGTGTTCATTTTCACCTCTCTCGCAACATAGTCGTGGAACGTCTAATCATGGCAATAAGCAAGAAAAAGGAATAAAAAATACACCGATTAGAACAGAAGAAATAAAATTGTCTTTATTTACAGATGCAATGTTTGTCTACATTGAAAATTCCAAAGGAACTATAAAAAATGCTGCTAGAACTAACAAATGAGTTCCACGAAGTTGCAGAATAAAAAATCAACACATTTCTCTGTTCTACAATTACTGTGAGGAAGCTAAAATTAAAACACAGTATCACTTATAATTACTCTAAGGAAAGTAAAAAAACACTTTTTATGGTAACAAATCAAAGAGATATACTATGTTCATGGATTAGACAGTGCAACATAATAAAGATGTCTATTATTCCCAAATAGATTTATACATTTAATAGAATTCCTATAACAATCTCAGAAAGTTTTTTATAGATTTAGACAAACTCTTTGTAAAATTTACGTGGAAAAGACACGAGGTCTAGATTAGCTAAAACCATCTTTAAAAAGAAGAATAAAGTGGGAGAAATGACTCTACCTAATATATAAGGCTTATTGCCAGATTGTGTGGTACTGACAGAAGGACAGACACATACATACATAAAAAGAATAGAGAACACTGAAAAAGACAGAAAAACTATGCCAAACTGACTTACACCAAAGGTGCAAAAGAATTCAATGAAGAAAGGATAGCCTTCTCAATAAATTATACTGGAGAAATTGGACATCCATAGGCAAGGAAATGAATCTCAACCTAAAAATCACATCTTTTATCAGAAATAAAATCAAAATTGGCCATGGGCCTAAATGTAAAATTGAAAAGTATACAGCCACTAGAAAAAAAATAGATGAAAATTACTGGCATCTGCAGTTAGGCAGAGATATCTTAGATTTAATACCCAAACGTAAACTATAAAAAAAGATTGGTACATTAAACCTCACCAAAATTTAAAACATTTTCTCTACAAAAGACACTTAAAAAGCATGAAAAGAGAAGCACCAGACTGAAAAAAAACTGGTATGTGAAATACAAGAACTTTCAAAACTCAACTGTAAGAGCAATCCAATTAGAAAAAGGCAAAATCAATGAACAGACATTTCACTGAACAGGATATATAGATGGAAGAAAAATACAGGAGTTGTTCAACACAATTAGCCATTAGGAAAACTGAAACCATAACCAGATATCCCTACATGTCTATCGTAATGACTACAGTAAACATAAACATCTGAACATGAGTGAATATGTGTGCGTATGTGTGCATAATGGCATAAAAAATTAAAAATGACAACACCAAATATTGGTGGGGATGCCAGTCATGTATTTCTACTCATACTTGGGAATATATAGTGACACAGTCACTCTCGAAAGTTTGGCCATTTCTTGTAAACATAGTTATGCAATTACCACACAACTTAGCCAGTGCAATCTTAAGCATTTACCCCAGAGAAATGAAAACATATTCACATCAATACGGTACACAAATGTTCATAACTACTTTATTGAAAGTAACCCCAAACTGGAAACAATGAGACATCCTTCAGTGGGTGAATGGTTAAACAAACCATGATACATTCATACTATGGAATGCTACAAAAGAAATGATATAGTGATATACACAACTTCAATGTAAGTTCAGGAAATATTGCTGGGTGCAAAAAGCCACATCTCAAGAGGTTATATCATGTATGATTCAATTTAAATAACAGTCCTTTGAAAAGCAAATTGTAGAAATGGGGAACGGATTCATAGCCACCAGAGGTTAGGATCAGGGAGAGGGAAGAGAGTGGGGCAGGCAGGAGGTGGATATGGTTATAAAATGAAAGCAAGAGGGATCTCTCTGGCCATTGAACTCTTCTGTACCTTCAATGTGGTAGTAGATACATGATGCTACTGATGTGACAAAATTGTATAGAACTGAATATACATACATGGGTAGGACAATCAAAATTGGGGAAATCCAAATAGGATTGGCATATTATATTAAAGACAATATCTTGGTTGTAACTTTTCACTGTAGCATTTTAAGAAGTTACCACTGGTAGGAACTGAATACATAGTAGCCAATATAATATAATTATATAATTATTTCTGTATTATTTCCTACAAGTCCATGTAATTCTACGATTATCTCAGAATTAAAAGTTTCATTTTAAAAAGTTACAGGAAAAAAAAGGAATTTAGCTAGGGAAGGTCAATTTTTTTTCTAAATAAAAAACATCACAAAAACAACAAGAAAGCTAATTAATGATATAATAGGCATAATATTAAAACCTTAGTTATAATAATAAAAATAATAACTTTCATGATCTTCATGATTTATAAATGTATTCACATAAAGGATCTCATTCTAATTTTTATAGCAACCCTAAAAGTTATATGGATTTTTCCCATTGAAAGGTTAAGGTCAAGAATCTTGTCCTGAATTCAGCAAGTAAAAGAGCTGAGATTAAATCCCAAAAAATTTTGGTCCATATATTCTTCCTAGAATAAAACGAAGGTATCTCCATTTCGAATTTAGTTGCTTTTGAATCAAGAAGGAAGACACTAATAGTAAATTGAACCATATGAAATAATTGCTAAATAAGGTAGTTACAAGGATCCTTTCCCAAAAAGCGTATCTGTATTAAGTTATTTTTACAAAAACATGAGACATCTATTATCTATTATTGTATGGATGCTGTGGTCAAGTCAATAATTAAGTATAAAATAATTTGCTGCGGCCGGGCGCGGTGGCTCAAGCCTGTAATCCCAGCACTTTGGGAGGCCGAGACGGGCGGATCACGAGGTCAGGAGATCGAGACCATCCTGGCTAACACGGTGAAACCCCGTCTCTACTAAAAATACAAAAAACTAGCCGGGCGAGGTGGCGGCGCCTGTAGTCCCAGCTACTCGGGAGGCTGAGGCAGGAGAATGGCGGGAACCCGGGAGGCGGAGCTTGCAGTGAGCTGAGATCCGGCCACTGCACTCCAGCCTGGGCCACAGAGCGAGACTCCGTCTCAAAAAAAAAATAATAATAATAATTTGCTGCCTATATAAAATAATTTAAGGATGAAAATAGATCCTTCCACACAAAATATATTTTTACCATCCGATTCTTATTTATAAAAATCCTACCATTCAAGGTATACTTTTGATTATAACACTGAAGTCTTCTCCAAAAAATAATGTCCTCATAAGTGTTACTTGTGTCTCACACATTTATCTCTTGGGAAGGCTAATATGATAAACCAGTAGTGTTAGTATTCTCAGAAGAATTTATTTTTTTCTATAAAAGAGTAGGGTATTAAAGAAATAAGTCATAGAATTGATAAGTTTGATTCAGGGAAGGAGCCAAAACATTTCCATAAAGCAAACTAGGTTTAGAAAGATTGGCAGAAGCAGAACAATGTGAAGACTTCAGATCTGCAGCTTTCAAAATACTGTCCTCAGCTCCAGAAATCTAAGTCTTTATTTGATTCATGCAGGCCAGTAAAGAGTAACTCCATAAAATTTCATTTGTTTGTACTCTAAGGGCAACATGCTTACTGTTAAGGAAAATGAAGGGAGATATGTTCAATTGAGGAGGATAATAACTAGTCTTCGAAGTAGGATTACCAAACTACTTTACAAAATTCCTACTACAAATACTTATAAATCTTTAGAACTACCATTTTCTGGAAGGACAATTTGTTTTATTAGTCATCCTGACCTTCAATTGGCTAGGGTCTTTAATGTTTTACAAAATATGTTTGTGTGTGTCTGCGTATGTGTTAGGTTATAGTGAGCTTAGCTTTTTTCTTATCAGTTTAGGCTTATTGTGGATTATCATTTGATTAATAATATATAGTGAGAATTGCATATTTTTGGCTTTATAGTAATTAAAATTTAAGACATATACATTGTGGTTAGAATATAGATACATATAATATACATATACAATGCCAAGGTAAATAGATACATCATCTCTTCTACCTCTACCTCTATGAATTTGTGCCACTTAAAATGTACTATGAAGATAATTAAAATAAAAATCTTGACTTATTTTTAAAGTTTTTATAGAACACCGTTTCATAAAATAAATGCATGTGATATGGTTTGGCTGTGTCCTCACCCACATCTCATCTTGAATTGTAGCTCCCACAATCCCACATGTTGTGGGAGGGACGCAGTGGGAAGTAATTGAACCTTGAGGGTGGGTCTTTCCCGTGCTTTTCTTATGACAGTGAGTAAGCCTCACAAGATCTGATGGTTTTAAAAGGGGGAGTTTCACTGCACACTTTCTCTCTTTCCTGCCACCATGTAAGACGTGCCTTGCTCTTCCACCGTGATTGTGAGGCTTACCCAGCTATGTGGAACGATGAATCCATTAAACCTCTTTTTCTTTACAAATTACCCGGTCTCAGGTTTGTCTTTATCAATAGCATGAAAACAGACTAATACAACAGCATGAAAACGGAGTTGAAATCTTCCCTTGTAAATTAAATAACGATTAAGTAAAAATAAGCAAAAAAAAAAAAAAAAAAAAAAAAAAAAAAAAAAAAAAAAAAACACAAAAAACAAAAAACAAACACAACACTGAAATACGTTGTTAGGAACAAATTTATTACATTTCTTTATTTTATCTCTCTTCTTTATACTGGAAAATGAGAACATGTAGAGTAGGCAGGTCTCAGAGTCTTTTACTCTCCTTCACTGGACAGTGGTCAAAACTTTTAAGACTTCTATCATCCCAGGCAGCCAAGAGGCAACAAAATGATACAGACCCTCAGAGTAAAAGGAAGCTTTCAAAGGGAAAATGGTGAGCACAGCACAGAAGAAAAGTCTACATAACACAAACATGAATATCCTTCTGGTTTGATACAGTGTTGACTGATCACTTATTTCTAAACTTTCATATGATATTATAATTTCCTTTTGACTTTTACTTAATACCATGCAGAACATTAAAAACTGAGATTGTCTTGTGAATATAGGAAAAGGAGATTTATAGTACAGGTTAGGGAAGTTAAAATGGATTCTGATGGAATAAGAGAATACTATAAAATACATTTAGGATTAAATGTTGTACAATGACATTAGAAAAGCAAACCTGTGTACATGTATGTAGCTAGCCCTAAAGCTTTATATGTGTGTATATGTAGACCAAAAGAAAGAATTCTGTTAAATATTTAATTCCTGTTTTCAAATATATAGCCCGTTCTATTTTAGGCATAAGAAAACTGAGGCAAGGACCTGTATTACTATAGATGTTATTTGTCGATATTATGAATTCTAGAACAGTGTCACTCAGGCCACTAAGCACCTCTATCTCTCAAGCACATTTGTCATATAATTTGACTAAATTTTAACTCCCACAGATAGTGAGTTCCTATGGATATGGATTGAGAAAAGTAATACATAAAGCAATATTTCATTACACAAATTTCCATTTGTCAAAGATGGCAATAGCTCTGTGTGTTGTAAAATTTGCCTTGCCTTGTAAACTGGTTCAAAAATGCTTTCATGTTAGCATTCTTTTTATATCTACTGAATGGAAATATACGGCTTAATAACTTGAGCAAGATTCAAACATATTTTTTAAAAGAAGTGGTGCTTATGGCCTGTAGGAGTTTCTTGCTACTAATGAACTTGAATAGGAAAGTTCTGCCATACCCAAAATTTTCAAGCACAATGCATTTTATCAAAGATATGAGAATTTAACTATGTCAAATTAATATCTATAACGGTAATTGAAAAAAATTAAATGTGAGTAATTAAAAGAAAAACAACACAGAAAAATGATTAGGCTGAGGTAATCTTAAATCTTCCTTGCTATTTTCTTCTTTTTTTTTTTTTTCATTTTGGAACAGGGAAAGTGCTAGAAAACAAGAGAAACTATAACTTCTCATTCCTTGATAGGTAACAGGTATTTTTATTCTAATTGTACATTAAATCCAATTACTCTGGAAATATTAAGAGGATTGGCATTTAACTTTTAGCAGAAATCTAAAAATTAAATAATATCTGAACAGCAGATGGTCTTGTATAACATGGTTCTTCAGGATTATCACTTGAAAAGGAAGTGGGATGGAAGAGATGGAGGATAAAGGGAGGAGGGGTGGATAGTAGGTGAAGGTCCCTGGAGTATTGTTTTGCCTCAGACATTAATCTCCAGGACTAACAATGTGGTATTACTGCTTTAAACATACTATTGAAAATATTCTCTCTGCATCACAAAAATGACAAAATCCAACTTAGAGGAAAGAGCCGTTGAGAAGGTTGATTAATGATTTATCTTCATGAGTACAATGTGAAATCATACTGAGATAGGGACTTCTAATGATGAGAGCATCTTATCAAAGGAAAGTCCCATCAGAAAGTAATTGATTTTCACTTGTTCAGGGAAAGAAGCTGCTCTCTGCATGAGGCCACATCCTTCACCTTTGAGCAGATCATTATGTTCTTTATTATTTATGCCTATCTAGACTGGCAAACTTGTCCTGGGGTGAATGTGTAAAAAGGTCTTTTGTTTACCTTAGCAAAACAGCCAGGAATCACGATATTTAGAGCTCTGAGGATGATGCGGCCATTCACTTTGTATGACAAACCTGAAATTGAATCCTCAGAGCTAGAAGGGAAAATACCACTCCAGTTTACTTCCTCCCCTCTCCTCCTCGCCATTCACAACACGAACACGGACACATAAATACTTCAGCAGAACTGAGGGATGAGGGACTTGTGGTCTGTCCCTAGCATTAAGTCAGAAGAAGAGAAGAAAGTGTGTGTGTGTGTGTGTGTGTGTGTGTGTGTAGGGTGGGGGGCTGGAAGGGCATTGGTTCAGACTTAATCCTTCTGAGGTCAGCTTGCACCCCAGAAGGGGCAGGGGCTGGAACCAAAAGTCTTCATTATTAGTAGTTAAAAATGGCTAATGACTCAGAGGGTCTGGAGCCAGGCAGAGCATAACTGAAACACATTAGCTTCTTTGACAATTGTCCCTTGCTGACAATGGACTCCCCTTGCTTCTCCGAGTCAGCCTTATACCACACAGGGTTAGGCACTAGAATTTTTTAAAAGCTTGTATTCGCTGGCCAATCAGCACAAGAACTCCCTTTGCTAAGAGTAAACACGGGGGCACACAAGTCCACTCTAGATACTGCAGGTTTCAGGGCAGCATCTCACCTGAACTTCTTTGTACACTGGGAAGAAGTTGTAAAGGAGAGCACGATGCCATAATAGCAAATTTAGACAATCTGGCATTTTAGACAAATAGCAATATCCATTTGTCTGGATATAACTTTCATAACTGGGTTATAGAATCCATAAGTAGTTACAATCCATAACTGGGAAAAGCCAAATAGTAACTGGAGGCAATGCAATCAGAGATTAAATTGAAAGCCACCAGGACTCTGGTACTTCCCTCCAGCTTTGCTTCTTTTGTGTGGTGACTTCAGCCTCACCTACTGCCACCTTTGTGAAGGAGTTTCTAGACACCATTTTCCAAGCTTTATCACACAGGAAAACTGAGCCTTGTTCTCCAGCTTTTACATCCATAAACACAAAAACAAAACCCAACAAAGTCTTGAGAAAGAACTGTGATTGCCCTTGCTTAATCTTTCTTTAGGCCGGGGTTTGTCGCATCAGCACTATTGAGCACTATGGATATTCTAGGCCAGATAATTGTGTGTTGTGGTTGTGTGCTGTGCATTGTAGGGGGATTAGCAGCATCCCTGGCCTCTACCCACTAGATGCCAGTGGCAACCCCCTTACCCCAAGTTGTGCAACCAAAACTATCCCTAGAAATTGTCAAATGTCCCCAGGTACCCAGAGATCAGCCAGTTCCCTGATTGAGAACTATCGCCGTAGACTTATCACCATGCTCACAAAGAGAGGATCGCATTATATCAAGCCAGCATGTTGAGATGGAATTGGGAAGCAGGATCAAATTCTCAATTTGTTGTGAGCTAGGTGGCCATCCCAATTTTAGTCTTCTGTGTAACTTAAATTTTCCAGCCTTTTTTTTTAAAAAAATCATGTAGACTCTCTAAGCTTCTGAACTAACAACTTTCTTGGTCTTTTTTGTCATACAGTTATTTCATTACCATAAAGGCTATTTACAAGATTTCGATGGAGTGAGAAATGAGAATTAGGACTGGGTTCCCATTTTCATAATATTTACCCAAATTGAAACATCGTACTATGCATGTTCAAGCAATTTATCTCAAATGTAACATAAGAAAAGTCATTGGCTATAATTGGGTTTATACTTAACATTTTTCTTTTCATAAGGGGGAAACAAATTATTCCATGTGGTATTTTTATTTTTATTATTTATTTATATATATGTTTTCTGAGACAGAGTCTTGCTCTTTTGCCCAGGTTGGAGTGCAGTGGAACAATCTTGGTTCAATGCAATCTCTACCTCCTGGGTTCAAATGATTCTCATCCCTCAGCCTCCCAAGTAGCTGGGACTACAGGTGAGCACCATCACAGTCAGCTATTTTTTTCTATTTTTGGTAGAGATGGGATTTCAGTCTTGGCCAGGCTGGTGTTGAACTTCTGGCCTCAAGTGATCCACATTCTTTGGCCTCCCATATTCATTGTTTTTTAAATTTTCATTAAATCAAGGAAAATCAGTTTTTATTAGCTAAAAGGGAAGCATAAGAAAGCCTGCTTCTTATGATTCCAACAGTTAAGTAAAATAAATTTGTAATATAACATAGAATAAACATTGTTATGGTTATTCATAATCACTGAACAAGCTCAGCTGTTGTTTACGTATCATTTTCCATGTTAAGGTCTATTTATTAAGTAAGTTTGTAAGATCCTACTTCATTTCTTATTCATAGATTTTGCAATTTAATCTTAAGATACCATATCATTTCACAATATGTATTCATTAGACCTTGTGATTATGGACATAACAAGGAATAGAAAAATAAACACTAGAATTCTGGCTTACTGACTTAATAGAATCAAGGAAAAAACCTGACCCACCCAAGAAGTCCTCAGAAAATTAGTAGAGTGTGTGTTTTGTCCTTGAAATTTCTGCTATATTTTTGATTTATAAGCACTCCAAAAAAGAATCCTATAAATTAAAACATATACTCCTGCATCTTAATTTTCATATGGACCCCAGTGGTAGATTTACAGTTATTCAGGACCTACTCTATCATAATTAAGTTGTACTTGTCAGCATTTTATTGCTCTTCTTGAAGATAAATCCTTATCTCAGAGGTTCCCACAGTGATTATCATCATGGCCTCTTGCTTTTATCACGGATGGGGATTTTGACAGAGCCATTACTCCTGCAGATCTTACATGTTTTACCTTCTCCACAAGACATCATTATTTAGATATCTAAAAATATTCTGATTGCTTTTGTTTCTTCAAAGTTTTCCGCAGCTTTTTTCTCTTTTCCTGCCTCTCTCCCTTTCCTCTTTTCTATCTTTTTCTTCTTTCTTTCTTTCTTTCTATTTCCTTAAAAATAGTGTTAGTTTTTCTTGACCTTATTTTTAATTACATAATTTTGCATTCTGCCATATGTGATAAAAATTTGCCTTTGTATTACTCATTAGAAATAAATAGTCTCCCTAAAAATGTGATAGTCAATGATGAATAAAAATATTCTCTGTCCCTAACCTGTCATTCATAAGATTAAAACTACATATGCGCTGTTTTTATTCTCTTTCTGTTTCTAAAAGACTGACTTTTGAGACTTTTGATACAATTTTGATATATTTCCAAGAGAATCTCATGTTGGTGGTGGTGGTGATGGTGGTTGTAATTTGACAATCTATTCTTTTTAAGTAAAAATATTCTACAAACATCATAAAATTATTTCTGTTTATTTTATATATTTAGGAAGTGAGTTATAGGAAACCAAAAACTAGAGAAAAGCATTTGTAATTAATGTGATACATAAAAAGTGATATTCATAATATACTGATTAAAAAACACTAATGTTACAATGACTGAGAAAAAAGTATAAAAATATTGTGAGAAAATTAATAGAAGTAAATGTCTAGTATTTAAGACAAATTTTTAACTTCGATGAAAATCAGAACACTTAAATACAGTCTTCATATTTTAAGTTCGCAGATATTTTTGAAAATCAGAATAATTAAAAACAAATGTCTGATAAATTAGCGGCACTTTGAAAATAATGGTATATTAATTTCTTAGGGCTGCCGTAACAAAGTATCACAAACTGGATGGCTTAAAACTACATAAATTTATTTTCTTGCTTAGCATGGTGGCTCACGCCTATAATCCCAACACTTTGGGAGGTCGAGGCAGGAGAGTCACTTGAGACTAAGTGTTTGAGACTAGTCTGGGCAACATAGAAAGACTCTGTCTCTACAAAAAATTAAAAAAAAATTAGCTGGGTGTGGCGGTGCATAACTATAGTCCTAGGTACTGGGGAGGCTGAAGTGGAAGGATCTCTTGAGCTGGGGAGTTTGAGGCTGCATTCAGCTATGATCATGCCATTGCATTCAAACCTGGGTGACGGAACAAGACCCTGTCTCTAAAAAAGAAACAATGTTTTTAAGAGTTTGACATTTCTAATAGGATTCTGTAGAGGGATAGAACCAAAGAAATATATATATGGAATTATATTCCATTATGTATTTATTAATATATAAATATTAATTTATTATTAAGTTTATTATGTATTAACTCACACAATCACAAGGTCCCACAATAGGCCATCTGCAGGCTGAGGAGCAAGGAAAGCCAGTGTGAGTTCCAAAACTGAAGGAGAGTCTGATGTTCAAGGGCAGGAAGCATCTAGCACAGAATAAAGATGTAGGCTGGGAGGCTAAGCCAGTCTCTCTTTTTCACATTTTTGTACCTGTTTATATTCTAGCCACACTGGCAGTTGATTAGATTGTGCTCACTCAGATTAAGGGTGGGTCTGCCTTTCCCAGCCCACTGACTCAAATGTTAATCTCCTTTGGCAACACCCTCACAGACACACCCAGGATCAATACTTTGTATCTTTCAACCCAATCAAGTTGATGCTCAGTATTAACCATCACAACATTGAAGTCAAGTAGTTGAGAGGGTATATTCCCTTTGAAGCTTCTAAAGGACATCCCTAATCCCCCCTTGTCTCCTCCAGTTTCTGGTAGTGCCAGGCATTCCTTGGCTTGTAGCAACATAACTCCGATCTTTGCCCCATCTTCATATGGCAGTCTTTCCTCTGCGTCTGTGTCTCTTCTCTTCTTATAAGGACAGTTGTACCTAATTCGATATGACTTCATCTTAATTTGATAACATTAGCGAGGACCCTATTTCCAAATAAGATTACATTCAAAGATCCCAGTGGCTATTACCCAAGCATATCTTTTTGGAGACACAATTTAACTCACAACAGATACTATTTATTGCTAATAAATGAGTAAAGTCTTTCTGAAAAGAAATTTAGCAAAATTCTTTCTTCTACTAATTTCTTTTGTGGGAATCCACCCTGAAGATAAACAGAAACATAAATTTTAGTCATATTCCAAAGGTTACTTGCCACAGGATTCATTATTTAGAAGCAAATCAAAGTAAAAAATGGGAAATTATTGAATCATTTTGGTAAATCCCAATAATATTATGAAGCCACTAGAAATGTTTAAGTGCTTAGCATCACAGAAAATCCAAGAGATACTAACAAACAGCAATTAGATTACATTTTCTACTATAAAATTAACCAAAATTAAAACAAACAAACATACAGCCTCAACAAAAAAGCACCATTGGTGAGTGTATGAGAAAATGAGCATTCTTTTCCACTGCTGGTGGGAATCTAAAGCGTTCAAAAGCTTCCTGGACGGTCATTTGGCAATACATGTCAATGCCTTAGCAATGTTCCTGTATTTGGCTTTCCAATTCCACTTCCAGGAATTTATTTTAAAGAAATAATCTTGGATATGCACAAAAATGTATCAATGAGAATGTTTACGGGAGTTTATCAATGGAAAAATAACAAATAACCTAAGTATTCAGTACCAGGATATTGCTTAAATAAATAAGACATTTAGATGATAAAATACCATGTATTTAGTGACACGAAAAGATATGACATATATACATTTTTTTTTAAAAGAAAGTAGATTATAAAATACTGTTCATGACATCATCCCATTGACATAAAGCCAGTCCCTGAATGTAGAACTTACTACTATGAATTTACAAATCAACTTTTACAAGAGTGGTGAGGTTATAGGGGCTACACAGTGCTCTTGTGGATTAAACAAGTTAAAACAGTTTTCAAAAGCTTCTCATTTTCTCTTTTGAAGTTGTTCACTGACTCAAAGAAAGATTTTGTCATAATTGCATCTTGAATACATTTGCAATATTGAAACAGATAAATTATTTTCTTTTTTTTTTGAGACGGAGTCTCGCTCTGTCTCCCAGGCTGCAGTGAGTGGCGCCATCTCGGCCCACTGCAAGCTCCGCCTCCCGGGTTCCCGCCATTCTCCTGCCTCAGCCTCCCGAGTAGCTGGGACTATGGGCGCCGCCACCTCGCCCGGCTAGTTTTTTGTTTTTAGTAGAGATGGGATTTCACAATGTTAACCAGAATGGTCTCAATCTCCTGACCTCATGATCCACCCACCTTGGCCTTCAGATGAATTCTTGAAGTATCCTGATTTCAGAATTAGAGAGGACCCAGAAAAAATCGTTACGCTGTCTGTTCTCAAGAAGACACATGAGATTCAGTCAGGAAATGGGAAATTTTATGCACATAAAGTTTCCTTTTACATATATAGAAACAAACAAATAATAATATAAACCTGGCTAGTATTATATAGAAAAGACTGCCCTGTTGCTAAATATCTGAATGTTAGAAAAGGACATTTTAGAAATAAACCTGTAATAGAGTATAAATATTAAAATATATTAGCTTAAAAATTACAAAATGTTTTAGGAGTTACGGATTACTTGAGTAAAAAGTTGTATTCACAGAAAAAATGCAAAAATGCAAGTTTTTTTTTTTTGAATAACTAAGTTGGTTATGTGCAATATCATCACAATGTTGGAACTTCTTTTTCTGTTTTGATAAATTTGTGGCTCAATCATTATACTTCCCAATATGTTATACTTTATTCTAAAGTCATTTCTGTGTGGTTATGGTTTTAACATTACTCTCTTGTTCCAAGACACAAAAGCTCCAACAAACTTAAATAACTCCTTAGAAGACAGTTTCACTATTCTTATTCTCTATCCCTTGCCCTTAAATAACAAATCCCTTCTCATAAAATCAGGAAGTTGGCAACATATAGTTTAGAACAAGCCAAATGATGGCTCAGTAGATGCATATAGCACATTTTCACACTCACAAAAGTTTTATTTCTTCTGACAGTTTGTTTTGTGGGTAGTTGCTACATTTTTTTAATATGATTTGTTTGTTTAGACATGTCCTTTCATAAAATGAGAACAAGAAGTGAATATTCCTCATTGAACCTCTTAATCCTGATTCCTGGTTAAGTAGTCCAATGAGATTTTTATGCCCAGGTAAGGCTTATCTTATTTTTTCCAGCTACTTGGTTTATGGCAGTTGGTCTCTTACCAGGTGGGCTTTTCCATAGGCCTGCCCCATGACATGGCAGTTGTATGTTTTTGAGTAAGTAATCCAAGAGATTGGATGAGAAATATTGCCAAGGTGAAAGCCATGGTCTTTTCATAACTTCCTAACATCTTAGTATTGCTGTCATTTTCTATTAATCAGAATGGACTCAACAAGTCCGGTTCACACTCAATATGAAGGAATTACACAAAGGTGTGACTTCTAAAACAAGTGAATCGTTGAGGTCATCTTAAAGGTTGCTTACCACATCAACCAAAGTTTGAAAACACTGCTATATAGGTGGCATTCAAAAATCAAGTGGAATGGATAAATTGCTTAAAAGGTATTTAGATGGAAATGAATTTCAGTGGATACATTTCAGGACCCAGGCAGAAGGACTAGCCAGAAGAAGGTGTAACTCTGGTCACAGAGCTGGCATTATAGAGAAAAGCCTCATGTCTAGGTTACTGCTGAGAGTACTAAAGAAGTAGCAACCTTAGCCTAGCCTGGGAACTGCGCTCATGGACAGGAAGAAGTTATGGCTCAGGAATGCACATAGAAGCCATTTGAATCCGGAAAGGCAACTTCTGCTAGATTCCATTGTTTCAACTCAGGACCCAGGTAAGAAAGGAAGACTTAAATCTGGAAAAGCTTCATGAGCTCAGATTTGGAAACCAAAAATGAGAAGAGCTTAAATAAGTCATAGAACAGTGGTTCTCAAACTTGGCTTGGTGTCTGAAGCACTTAGCAACTTGATAAAAATACAGAGATTCAGGCCCAATTTTACTTCAACAAGCCTGGCTCTGTGTGCTTCACAAACATTCTAGGTGTTCTAATACAGATCAAAGTTTGAGAACCACTGCCTTAGAAGGACTATTTATGTTCCCCAAGGAATCCACTATGTATTGATTTATGATAATTGACTTAGTAAATTAACAAACCAGTGCTAAACTCTTAACACAGTTCATGGCATAAATATGAATGTGCACACTTGTAGACAGAAATGAAGTAAAAGATTATGGTAACTAAAAACATTCCAAGGAAAAAGGCTGTGCTTTTATGTTGAAAGAACAAATCATGGCTGGCACTGATTAGTAGATTCTGTTCTCTCAGGTTGGCAAAATGCAAAAGAGTTTTCTTTGCCAGAAATAGCAAAATGTACACCCTGGCCAGCATCTGGAAGTTATTCTTAAAGAAATGTGACATTAGATAAAATGAGAGTGGTGGGTCAATTTCTATTTACCCATTTCACTGGTACATGCTGACTAAAGGTTAATGCAACTTTAAGCTAAATTCTTCACCCTGTTTTTCATTCTCTTCCTTCTTGTTTCATCATGTTTATTTCCAAATCCATTTGAAAAATAGATATTGGTGGCATTCTACTAAGACTTAGGTAAACTATGGACCTTAATTATTCTTTTTATAAAATTTGCTTAAGTAAAAGGGATCCTAGAGTGGAATATATATAACATTTGAATTCAGAGTCACCTGGCTTTAAATACAAGTGACTATGAAACCTTAAGCAAGTATTTCAACTTTTCTAAAGTTCTTTATGTGTATATAGGTAGATCACCTAACCGTTTTGAAAAATTATGGTTGGATTAATAAATAATGTATACAAAATACTCAACTCTAGTAGGCACTCAATAAACTGAACTATTGCTACTACTAATCACTGATACTTCTGAGTTCTGTAAAGATCAAAACACATTAGTAACACAATGTTATGCTCAGAATCCGGTGCAGGTTGTATCTAGTAGGTATTTCAGATTTTCTGTTTTGAAGTTAGAATTATGGGGTAGTAGTCAAGAGCACAGACTCAGAATCCAGCCAAGTTCAAATTTAACATTGCCGTTCACTAATAGTGTATTATTGGGCGATTATGTAGATAACTTACGTAACCCCTGCCTTGCTTTTCTAATCTGTAAAATGGAGAAAATAATGATGCACCACCTAATGAGAATTTGTAAGAATGAAATTACTATTTGTAAAGCAATTACTAGAAAATGTACCACATGTGTTAGTCATTGTTCAAAATCATTACTTTTTAAAAAGAATTCATCCTTTACCTCAGTTACTAATTTTGGATGTTGTTTACAAAAGAAAGCATGGGTCGAATCGTCCTTTTTGTGCAGGTTTCAGCTTTTTGATGGGATGATATTACCATATCCCTCTAAATTGTTTTATAAGGTTTTATCCTGATTATATGATAAAGCTTTTCCAAGGATGTGAGCTGCTCATTGGGGTGCCAGATACTTTTGGGAGCTGCAATTAATTATCTGAGGGAAGATAATTCTGTCCATATAATTACTCTCCTGTCAATAAACAATCCCCACCCAAATCTCATCTTGAATTGCAATCCCCATGTGTCAAGGAAGGGACCTAGTGGGAAGTGACTGGATCATGGGGGTGGATTTTCCCTTGCTGTTCTCCTGAAAGTGAGTTGTCATGAAATCTGGTTGTTTGAAAGTGTGTAGTACTTCCCCATTTGCTCTCTTTCTCTCCTGCTGGTCATGTGAATATGTGCCTGCCTCCCCTTTGCCTTCCACCATGATTTTAGGTTTCCTGAGGCCTCCCCAGCCTTGCAGAACTGTGATTCAATTAAACCTCTTTTCTTTAGCCATGTGAAAAGGGACTAGTACACCTGGTAATATCATAACTGAATATTGAGTAAATACAATGGATTCTCAATCCTATGGAAATACATATACAGATTCAACAGAAAAGGAGAGTAATGCCTGTTTTTCAAGAGCAGAAATGAAATACTGACCTAGTTATTTGTGGCTAGATGACATTTACAAACTCTCTTTGTGAAGCACATTTAGTATTCAAAGGTAAACTCACACTTATCTGATATATTTATAATCATGAGTGATGTTTGATTTAGCTATCTAGTAAAATCAGTCAATTATTTATTTTTAGTATATAATTAAGTCACTTTTAACAAATCCCATTTGGTTTTACAAGTTTAAATAAAGTACTATGCAAAAACTGTATGCATACATAATGAATGTTTCATCATCAGCACCCTCACCATTAAAAACTGATTGTTAAACTTGACTGCAGTGTGACTCTATATTAAAATACAGGTGTTAAAACATAACAGGCAGCATGGGAATATATACATTTCTAAAACTTCTCAAGGGGTGTTCTCTGAGGTAGAGCTGTTTAATATTTTCAAGAACTCTGTGGGGAAAGACTATACTATCTAGTACTATTATGAGGGGGAGAGTTTTCAGATTCTTGGTGTTTTTAACAAAGATTTGGTCAAAAATGCACAAATAAAGCAAGGAAAGAATGGAGCAATAAAAGCAGAGATTTTTTGAAAATGAAAGTACGTGCCACAGTGTGGGAGCAGCTGGAGCAACCACTCAAGGGCCTGAATACAGAATCTTTCTGGGTCCAAATACACCCTAGAGGCTTCTCATTGGTCACTTGGTGTTCACCCCATGTAAATGAAGTGGTGATCTTCAATCAGCCTGGTTGTGGAAAGCAACCAATCAGAGGCTGAAGAGAAGTTACAAAGGTCACACTCCTATGCAAACATCTGAAGTGAAGTTACAAAATGAAGTTAGAAAGTTGCACTTCTATGCAAACGAAGACTTGGCCTGCAATCTGTCTGATTGGTTGCAAACTGCAACGGATCAGAGGCTGAAGTGAAGTTACAAAGTTACACTCTTCTTTTCTTTTCTTTTCTTTTCTTTTTCTTTTCTTTTCTATTTTCTTTTTGAGATGGAGTCTCCCTCTGTCACCCAGCCTTGAGTGCAATGGTGCAATCTCTGCTTACTACAACCTCCACCTCCCAGGTTCAAGTGATTGTCCTGCCTCAGCCTCCCGAGTTGCTAAGATTACAGGCATATGCCACCATGTCTGGCTGATTTTTTTGTATTTTTAGTAGAGACAAGGTTTCACCATGTTAGTCAGGATGGTCTCCATCTCCTGACCTCATGATCCACCAGTCACCGCCTCCCAAAGTGCTGGGATTACAGGCGTGAGATTGGTTGCAAAATGCCATTGCAAAAAGCAAACCAATCAGAGGTACTTTTAATTTCCCATCTGCTGCACAGAAACGGTGGCCATGCAGAATGGGTGCCATGCAGAAAAGGTGGCCACGCAGAAGAGTAAAAGCAAAAAGCCACTAATCAGAGGTACTTTGAATTTTCCTTCTGCTGCACAGAAAATGTGGGGGTTTGTAAATGGAGTAGCCTCTGGTCCTTGTGTTATTTAGCTGTGGAAAGTTAGGGTTTTCCTTTAAATTTAGTTCTAGGAAGTCAGTATGAAACGGCCTCCAGACCCTATTCTCCTGCCTCAGTACATTCAGCTAGTTGTATTAAACTGGCTAGAGGAGACACCTATTTGTGATACGAGTAGATTTCCTTCCAATGATTCCTCACATCTTTAGCATATTATAAGAAATAACCTTTTAAATGTTTTATCTTTACTTATGAGGTCTGCTTATGAGAGAACATTATATGTAACTTTACACAAAATCTTATGAGAAATATTTTTCTCAACACTCAGTACCCAGAAAAGTGCTGAGTAAGTAATTGGACTTTATCTTGTGGACAACTGAATCACACAATGTATTGTGTTTCCCACTTTTCTTTGACTTCTAGAGAGCTTTTGAAAGCAATATTGGGGTCCATCTCTATCGACTTCGCCAGATCTTATTGTGTGCATTTCATGTACTAACCTCATCCCTGGTTTGATTTTTCTCTACCCTCATTTGTTCTTTCTTCTAATTTCCTCTAATTAAAAAAAATGTTGAATGCTCTCATTTTTCTTGGCAGCAAGGTAGACAATAGATAGAATAGATTAATTTATAGATACATTTATT
This sequence comes from Colobus angolensis palliatus, assembly GCF_000951035.1. NCBI lineage: Eukaryota > Metazoa > Chordata > Mammalia > Primates > Cercopithecidae > Colobus > Colobus angolensis. Next base: position 4,591,229 of record NW_012121043.1, on the reverse strand, counting down.
AAAGTGTAGGTGGATTTCAGCATCCTATTTGCATGGCTCCTGGTGTAGAGGAAGAGGGTGAGGGTTAGCAGTCCAGAAAATTTCAATTCCACATCCATTGCAGTTGTGTTCATTGATAATATTTCTGTTGTCACCCTCCCCCTAACTCACCACCCTCATTGCTATGGCTTTTTCATTGTTAGCTTACCATGCGACTTGCATTTTTGGAGTAGATTTTGCTGAGCTTTGGTAACCTGGAGATGATTGTGTTTCTTTCTGAAGTGAAATATTCATGGGTTTTGATGAGAAGCCCTTTTCATCTCATAAGCATTTGCCCACGAAAGAACTAGGAAAAGCAAAAAGCAATGCTACTCTGCTCCCTTTTCATATAATATTGAAATGCTATCAAAATAAAGTAATGTATCTTTGATTTAACTATCTTCATAATTTAAATTCACCTAAATAGATGTAGATTTGATATATGTCTAAGTAAAGAAAAGGAAAATATGTCCAGGCTTATGAAACAGGTGGCCAGGGGAAGTAAAAGTTAATATGATGGAGTAAAATGTATTTGGTGATTTTTTTCCTCAGCAAATTCAATTAATAGAACCAAGCTTAGATAATCATAGTTCAGCAAATAAAACCATTTTACTTAATGGTAATAGATTTAGTAGAGTTACTCTGAGGAGGAAACAAAAGTAGGTTGCTTAAGTATTTGTTTAAAAACAAAGAAAAACAGAGTCCCAAGTGGTTGTCCTGCTCTACAGGATACCTTTAGGAAACTAAAACAGCACGTACATATGTGTTCCTGTTACAGGACTTTCCCTTAGTTCAGCTAACGGTGGGGTTCTTCGTTCTATCAGGAAAATTCAGGCACACAGACGATTTGGATGGTGAGTGAGACAGAGTTTTATTGGGTGAAAAGGAAGAAAGGGGGAAAACAGGGACTCTCGCTAGGCCAGCATTCCTGCTAGAGTGCTTCCCGCCCACAGCTTGGATCCCGGGTTCCACCCAGAAAGAGGAAAATCCAGACTCCTCCCTGCTACAAATGTCATGAACTTCCCGAGGCTCCACCTCAGTGGGCAGACTGATTGGAGTTTCTCCAGGGACACCCTCCCACCTGGCTGTCTCTTTCCGCCCTCTAAAGGAGTACATCTAACTGGCCTTAGAATAAGGACAAAGATGAAGACTGATCTTAACTGCTTCCTGCTGACAGAGGAGGAAACGGGCAGTCAGAGCTTCCCTAGAGGCCCACCAAAGGGTTCCCAGCAGAAGGCACCATTGTCAGAGGCTCTTGTTGCATGACTGTTTGGAGTTTGATGGCCTGAAGGCAAGAACAGACAAACAAGATTATTAGAAAATATGGATCAAAACAAAACGAGGGGGACATAAGGACAGCTAAAAAATTATGAGGCCTTTTTACCAGTTTGCGTGGGGAGAGGGAGGCCAAAAACCTGACTGGTTAAAAAAAAAAAAAAAACGTGTACCCTTTTGCTGGCATATTGGGCTTCTGCGTTCCCTTCCCCTGAGCCCAGTCCTAAGTCAACCAGTTTAAGGTTTGGGAAATTAACTTTCCAGTTTGGAGGATGCATCTGAGGGGAGTGTCTCATAGTGTAGAGACACAATTACCTATTAGTGAAGAGAGAACCTAGGAGGAGAGAGGAAAAACGAAGGTGGTTTATTTTTTTCAAAGAAGTCCCAGGGGTTCAGGATGCGTTTTAAAGGGGTACAGACTGAAGATTATTGGCTACCCATCTGGAAAGAGGGGAGCAGGTGTCCCTGGCTTGCTTCTCTTCAGAGCAGATACCCAAGGTACCTGAGGGAAAGAGGGAAGAGCATCCTCTCCCTCTTCCATCCTTGCATCCTTGATTTCTAGTGACATTGGCAGGTCCCGCCATGAGTGCGAAAGCGGCTTGCACCCATGAAGCAGGGGTGCCTAGAGAATAGAAACTATCTGTTCTCACCTAGTTCTCTTTTCCACATACTGTCAGCAGCCTTGGAGTTCCCTAGACCTCATTTATGCCACGGATACTAACATGGCCTTTGTCTATGAAACACAAAGCTTGGGGTTGACTTAATCAGCAGGAATCAACTAGGCTCACCTGGGCCAGGCCTTTTAACTTCTGTTGTCGTCTACATCCCTTATATCCAGTTTTCTTTCCTACAGCTATGAACTGAAGCTTGAAATTGAGTCTGGGACAAAAATGTGTTTCAGATTTGGGGGCGGGGAGTTGCATGGACCCTTTATCATAAGCCAAATGCTAAGGTGAAACTGTGGAACTGGGTCCTCCTCCAACAAGGGATAGGAAAGGATGTCTTGTGACATACCCAGATACCTGGCAGCTATAGTTATGCTTGCTGGGATTTGGGTGCATGGTGCTTGGTTTTGGTTAGCTCCCTTGGTTTTACTTTCCCCAAAGGAAATCTCCAAGTGGCGAACATCTTATTTGTTCCCATCACTTGGCAGGATTTGCAGGATAATTTCTCAGAAATAGAATATTAATCCGGATTTCTACATTGCCCATCCCTTTTATTCTTTCTGAGCTGCAGCTAGAGTTTGCTGGTAGGTTCACAGGAACAAGCAGCGTTAGTCTAAAATGTAGGCAAAAACTAAAAAACAAGTAGTGAGTTTAGAATTTCATTAAAAATATATGTTAAGTTTTGGAAAATAATTTCTCTCTTTTCGGTCCTCATTTTTGTTAAAAAAAAAAAACTATAATAGGACTGAGCTGTTTGCAAAATAGATTTTAGTTTTATACTTGACTGATTATTTGCATAAAGTGTATCGAGAATAATTATTTCTAAATAGGCCTTTTGGATTGGCTTTGATGGAAGTTTGTTCCACAAGAAATCTCAGATAAGACCTTTTAAAGCCAAGCCCAACCATGAGTTTTTATCCTCAAACAACTGTGAGTTGGGTAATACTTTCCCCTTAAGGTCCCATAATAAACTTGGAGCTCCTGGACCTGTTGGAAAGTGACATTCTTACTGACAACATGTCAAGAACCCTGTACAGGGACTGTGTAGGTGAGGGTATGAGGCCAGTCTCCCATGGGTCTTTTATCAGCAATGTAAGTCAAGCTTTACTGCTTAAAGGGAAGCATAGCCTTCCAATCAAAGCCTTGGTAAAATAACCATTTTTCCAATTGTGTCCTGTTGCAAAAGAATAATGGATTTTTATTGCACTGATGCAAACAACTACATTGCCACAAGTTAAGAATACTCACAGATAGTCTCCAAGTTCTAGAGGAATCAGGCAGAGAGAAACAAACATGCTCTAAATTTTAATCACAGGAGTGTATACCTTACTTAATTATTAAAGTCTGCAAATAGTTCAAAATAAGTTTCCCTGACTCGGAAAAACAAAACAAGGATCAGCAATATTCCAAACAAAAGTTAAAAGGATTGCTTCAGTTTCTGAGTTTAGTCCATTTAGTTTTTGTTTTGCTTGTATTCATGAACATTTCAGCTCTTTATGAATCTTATACGTTTTTCTCTATTCCAATGTCACAATCTCCAAAGTTATCAGAAACCTGTATTTGAGAATACCCATTACAGTTCTATAGCTTATTATAAACCATCTTTTGAAAAGGAATAAAACAAGACAATTTGTGAATAGCACAATATTCAGGGTAGTTACAGTTAGAAACATGATTGACAAAGAAGTTTGATTATCTCTGTGATTGACAATAACTTAACAAAAAAACCTTAATTATGATTGATATCTATACTCAGACATTAGAAGCTTAGAAACTCCATACAATTTTGGAACATATATTAGCATTATTCACAAAGATATAACCTAAACAAATTTAAGCATCATTTTGTCAATCCCATGTACTTAAACATGTTAAATAATCCTGTTTACCCCGTTTTTTCTGGACATTCCAGGGACCCTCTGGACTATCCACAAAGCCAGGTGTCAGGGAAGACAATTTTAAAACTGAAGTTTGATTTTGGGAAGGCTGTCAAATGTTCAACGTTTAAAACACTTGATATTATGAAATAGAATTCCCGATTATTGTAAGTCATTTATTTTGCCAAAATGATGACTCAGAAATTTTAAAGAAGCAAAAAACTTTTATAAACCTTTATAAATTTTGCCAAAGAGCAGATTAGAATTTTAAGAATTTCTTGTTGGGTTTTTATTTCAATGCTCAACTTACAGAAAAAAAACATTTAATACCCTTTTGAATTTAGCAAAAATGTTTACATAGAGACCTTCTTCTGCAAGATTAATTTCCACAATTCTTCCACTACTTCTTTGAACCTTTAGCTTTTTCCTAGTTTAACTCAAAATAATCATTTAATTTTAGGCAAAAGTTTACATTTCCATGCCTTCTTATAACCTTTACTAAAAAAGCACATTTTACTCTTCTTACACACCTTGCATATAAATCTATTTCTAGTAGTTTCAATTAACTCCTAGCAATTTTTAACTTTAAGGTAAAACTTAAGTTGTTTTAATTGTGTGATAAGTGCAACCAAGATTTGCCTCCAGCATAATTAAGGATGTGGTTAGTTTCATATGTCCCCAGACCCTACCAATGATGTAGCTGACAAGTAAAATAGTTCTCAAAACCCAAAATGCAGTTTGTAACCTCAAAACAATTAGCAAACCTTGCATCTGACCTGCATTTTACCAGTAGTCTTTAGGGCTGTTTTTATTTCTTAAAGATTAAAGTCATGTGAAATGAAAGGTACCACAGCTTTTAACTTTAAAAAATATTAGATCCAAGCACTTTTCTTTAGGTCAAATCAATTAGAGTGATTTTTACAGACATCACATATAGTACACACAGGCAGAAGAAAACCCAGTTGCTGGGTAGGGCCTTTTAAGAGACAGGGCTAGGAAAACATGCAGATTATTTAACGTGAGAGAAGCATCCCCTAAGGCAGGGTTGCTAGACAAAGCCTTGCCAGGCAGTTACTGGCCATGCCCCTAGGATGTAAAACAAGATGGAGGCTTGATTTCATAACCAAAACTTTGCAGAGAATACAATGATGGTTGATGGGTGGGTGGAGAGGGGGCACGAGGCTGGCCTAGTAAAACATCTCCTGAAAGAAAACAAACAAACAAACAAAAAAAACTTTGAAAAGTTAACTTGCCGACAGGGTGGAGAAGAGGAAAGAAGAGAACCTCTTATTCTCTTATTCTTAGGCAAGTGGTTTCTCCACCAGGGAGAAAAGTTTAATTACTCTCTGATGGAGCTGAACCTCTTGGGTGGGGAAGGAGAAGACTGCAGTGGCTTCTGGCTGTGAACCAGCCAGCCGGCTGTGTGAGACTCTTGAGCCGTGTGTCCCAGCCCCAGCATGGAAGGGAGAGGGGGCAAGGAGCCCCTGCTTTCCTGTCCTGAAAAAGGAAGGAAAGGGCCTTTTCCCCAACCTCAGAGAGCCATGGGGTTTGGTGGTATGTATCCCCAATCCTCAGAAGTCTGAGGATAAAAGTGCTTAGAAGCAACAGTGAGAGGTTCTGAGTCCCCATTTCACTCACTGCTTCTTGAGCCCCACATTGGGCGCCAAAACTATTGCCAGGGGTTTCTTTCCTTAGTTCAGCTAAGGGCAGGGTTCTTTGTCCCACAGTCACAAAAACTCAGGCTCGCAGACAATTTGAATGGTAAGTGAGACAGGATTTTATTGGGTGAAAATGAAGAAAACGGGGAAACAGGGACTCTCGCTAGGCCAGCATCCCTGCTAGAGTGCTTCCAACCTGCAGCTTGAATCCCAGGTTCCACACAGGAAGAGGTGGGGCCAGGCTCCTCCCTGCTGCAAATGTTCTGAACTTCCCAAGGCTCTATCTCAGTGGGCAGGCTGGTTGGAGTTTCTCTGGGGACCCCCTCCAATGTGGCTGTCTCATTCCCAACTCTAGTTTAACCCTGAAACTTTAGCCTCTTATTTCAAAGTAATTATATGACTTTCTCACTGTCACAATTGTGTCTGATATTCAAGTCTGTATACTTCTTATCCCTCGAAAAAAAGACATCCCTTCTACAGTTTCTTCACAATTCTGGTTGCCTACTGCGGACAATAGAAGAGATTGAATTGGAAATATATTCACATTGGGACAATATTTCCAGTGGTTTCATTGACAGGTATTGAGGTGTGTCTCTCACCAAAGATTTTGCCATATTTTTTCACTGAGAGAGAAGCCCTTAGGATGGAGGGACTTGGTTTTTTTTTTTTTTTTTGACCTATTAAAAAGCAGGTAGTGAAGAGCTAGAATGGCCTATTTTTTGTCAGGAAGTTTTGAGGGATCAGTTTGACACATGTACTGCAATAAGTGTAAGCAGTCCCGTTTTTAATATGGAGTTGATAATCACAGATTGGAAAATATGAGAGACATAGGAAGGGAGTCAGGGATTCAGAAAGATGGGCATTAAAATAAGTTTCATGTATACAACTATATTTAAATACTGTATAAAACAATGTCAAAAGGAAAATTTGGGGGCTTGTGAGGCCATAAAAAGAGAGACAATCCATGTGGAAAAGAGGAAGAGGAGCTCTTTCTTATCACACCACCCTGTCTATTCCACCTTTCGCAAAAGTGCTTGAGTACAGTCTGAGAAAAGGTGAGTTGAGGATCTGGGAGATGAGACCTACTCAGAGATTTATCATGGTGAGTTCTAAGATCAAAAAACTAGCATGGTTTATGAGAAAATCTCCATCTCTTCCCAACAGTTATGTCCATTTCTGCCTTGAGTTTATTCCCCTAGATGGAGGCAGAGATATTAATGAAAATATCTAAAATTATGACAGATATTACAACCTCTTTGGTTTGATTGAAAATAGGGTAACAGATAGCAGGAACAGAAAAGCTGCAAGGGAAGTCTGTGAGGGTTTCAGGTTTCAGTTATTCATGTTTCCTGAGGCCAATTCATCTTCATTAGTTTGACTAATATTTATTGAGCAGACACTATATGTTGGGTACTGTTTTAGGCACTGGTATACAACACAGAAAAACAGATAAAGTAACTTATGTGATGTGGCTTATGTTTCAAGAGGAGGAACAAACAATATGCACATAAATATGATGTGAGTAGGGATGTTATAAAGAAAAATAAAACAGAGGAAAGAAATAAAAATGAGACAGGAGGATGAAGTAAGAAATGTCCTTTGACAAAGTGACTTTTGAAACTTAAATTAAAAGAGGGACCAATCCTTAGGGAAAAAAGCATTCGAAGCAGGATGAACATTACTGTAAGGGCACCAATTGCAAGTCCTTCAGTAAAAGCTGAGCACAGGGTTGGTGTTCTGTGCAATCGTGTATGTTATGCAGGTGATAAGAGAGAAATGGTGAGAAACTTTCACTTACACATATTTGTATAGATTGTCAATCTGAAAAAATACAGCCAAATTTGTTATAAAAATGAACTCCTTTGAAAGTTCATTTGTTACCCAGTGCATCATCCTCTCTCCAATCAGCCATATGCATCTTGCATTTCCAAACATATAAAGTGAAAACACAATTTGTAGGGAGAAAGGGCAAGGAGGAAAGGAGAAAAACTGTAGCATTTTGTGATATTCGTGAACTAACATCCTGAATTTCCTCAAATTTTGAATAAAAACTGCAAATACCACTAAAGTAACATTAAATAACATTTTCATGACCATTAACCCTTTAAGTTGATCTTGGTGATCAGAGCCAGGGCCCCAAATACATTTAGTATATCAGTGACAGTGAACCTGCAGAGCTAAATCACACTGGTTGTGTTCAGAGAATGATTTAAAATGCAATTAGGTAAACACAACATTTACACAACTCAGCTGGTTCTACCTTCCATACTTAAGCTTAACCGATGTAACAAAATTATCTGCAGGGTTCCATACATATATTATGGTTCACACAGTGCATGCCTGGGGTTAGGAACGTGAAACTCAGTAACAGACGTCCCCAATATCACAATTTACTGACTTTGTATCTCTGTTCCCAAGAAGGCTGGCGGTCATGTTTCTTTTAGTGTGAGTTGCAAGGGCTCCCACATTTCTACAAGTTGGATATCCATCTGTCAGACTGAATTGAACCAGATTTCCATGATGTGGAAAAAAATGCTCAGGAGAGTTATAGATAAAGCCACCAAATTATGCTCCACCTGTGACTAGAGCCAAGCAGAACCTGCCAGTTTTATCCCACGGCAGATCTACTGACAGCTCTCATCACTTGGATTTGCCTGCTTTGTTCTGCCCGCCTAAATTTCACTCCAAGCTGGATTTTCTTCAAGACTCCATGAGCTCAAACATCAGGTGATTCGAAAGGATGGAAAATTCACTTAAAGAAATTTAAGCCTATTTCACATGCATAATTCACATTTATAACAGTTTCATTTAGGTGACTTATTGAATTCTTTTGAATATATTAGGGTTTGTATGTGTATATGCCTTAACAGAAATGGATTTTTCTTACACTACATAAATATTCTAAATAAATGACCAAAAATTGTCTCAAACTAACAAAAATAATTCTAAACTATACAGGGTATAGTGTTAGAGAGAAAATACATGTAGAACCTGTGTATCTTGCTCTTTAATTTTTACCTTTTGAGAGGAAACTTAGAGATTTTGTAATTTTTCTCCTGTCAATGATATTATATTAATAGCTCACCAAGCAAGAGAAAGATTAAGAAGATTGAATATAGTTTTTTTTTTTAATAGCATTTGGGTGTCATAAGGAATTTAAAATTCTAAAGTTGAAAGATAAAATTAATTCAATTGCAGAACTCTTTTTTTTAAATACAAGTATGATATTTCACACATACACACACACATTCACATATGCATGTGCACACAAACACTTACAAGGCCAGTGTGGTCTGATAAACAGGAGACAAACACCTTAGGAATATTTAATTCTGGTTCTGTCTTGAATGCTAAGCTTTGTATTGACATGTCTAATTGCTCATGCCTTACTTTTTTATCTTGTAAACTAGAACTAAAGGAATGGAGAGCTATTGTAGGGATCAGTATTATTACATAGGCATATAAGTTGATAAGTATTGATTGGATATTTTAAAGACCATACTATTATGTATGAGTGTCTGCTGATTATCCTACAGCTGAATCTTAAACTCCAAAGATGAAACAAAATTCAAATGTCATCATTTGTCTTATCTTCAGGTAAGCTTCAGTTCTCTAATATTGACAGATGTCTTCTTAAACTCTGCTGGAACAAAGAACAAAATAAATAAACACATCCACAGATACAGATCCTTCTGAACTTAAAAGAATTTCAGGCAAGAGGCCAATTTGGGATTTGGACTGGAATTGACAATATGTCCCTGATAATGTTAATAGCTAGCATTTATTGAGTTTTTACTATGTGCCAGGGACTGTTCTAAATGCCACATCATGTTTACCCATTTAATCCACACAAAAACAATTTATCTCTATTTTATAAATGAAGAAAATATGGCCTAGAGAATTTCTATATAGCTCTTTATAACCCAACATTCCCGTTTATATGTATTTACCCTGAAGAAATGAAAACATAGGTTACCACAAAATCTTACCTCAATACTTAATAGATGCTTTACTCATAATCACCCCAAACTAGAAATAACTCAAAAGTACATCAACAGGCAAATGAATTAAAAACTTGTGGTACATCTATAAAATACTATATTTCTCAGCAACTAGGAATGAATTCTTGATACATAGTTTGTATAGTATTGATAGAATAATAAGGATGACTCTCAAAAACATTATGCTAAGGGAAATAAGTCAGATATAAAAGGCCGTATATTGTAAGATTCCATTTATTTGAAATTCTGGGAAAGCAGAAAACCGTAGGGACAGAAATCAGATCAGCAGTTGCTAATGTCTGGTACTTGAGTTTGGTGGAGGAAACTGATTTTAAATGGCCACCAATAGATTTTTTGGTTTGATGGGAATATTCTATATCTTCATTTTGGTGGGGAAAACATGACTATATATGTTAGTCAAAACTCAGAACTATACACTCAAACAAGGTGAATACTACTATTTGTAAATTAAAGCTCAAGAAATCTGATGTTAAAAAAGTGTTTAGTCAAGTTCTAAGTATCCAATAAGGACACTAAACCTAAACTATTCTTATTTTTCTTTCATATTTAGCCTTCCTTTTATAACACTAATATACAAAGACTAGACTTAAATTAGAGTAAAATGTTTGATTAAATGAGTGCTATGAAATGGTGAGGCCCTCCAAAGTACTTGGTATAGGACACTTTGAACACCCACAAATTTATTTTGATTTTATTTCTTGTAAGTTTTGGGCCGACATCCAGAAGTCCTTACTGTACTAAATATCTTTAATTGCCTGACTTTCATCTTCACAAGGTGACATTTCTGTTTCTTCAGACTGCACCCTGCGTTGTTATTGTTCAGAAAATCTTTATTAATAATAATCAGGTAAAATATGCTTCTCTGTATTCTCTACTTTCTGCTCAGTTAGATTTTATTGACTACTTCTTTCCCGTCTTCCAGGTTTACTGTTTCAGTCAGGGACTTAAAGACACCACCAACAGCATGTAGTGCTCTAGGGATAGCAAAAATATAGAGCCATCATCACTGCTAGATCTATAGGGGAAGATAGGGAATATAGATAGGGGAAGAGGTGGTTCCTGGAAGAAGAGCATAAGGAGAGGGCTAATAGCCTGATCAGAAAGAGCCATTTGAGAAACTTCACAGCCAAGCCACAAGAACCCAGCAGTAAGGGAACCAGGGGCATACACACTTGACCTAGCACTCCTTTCCTCCAACGCCTGCTGGTAACTTCCATTGATAGAGGATAAAGAACCCATGTGTGAAGAATGAATTTGGAGGATGTCTGAATCAGTTTGGGCTGCCACAACAATAATGCCATAGATGGTGTGGCTGAAATAACAAACATTTATATCTCAGAATTATGGAGGCTGGGAAATTCAAGATCAAGGTACCAGCAGATTAGGTGTCTGGTGATGAACTATGTCATAGCTTAGACAGCTGCCTTGTGGCTGTATCTTTGCATGGTCTAGAGCCAGGGGAGAGGAATCAAGTTCTCTCCTGTCTCTTTTTATAAAGGCTGTAATCCCATCTTGAGGACTCCACTCTCATGACCTGATTATCTCTCAAAGACCCTATCTCCAAATACCATTGTTTTGAGGGGATAGAATTTCAACATATAAATTGTTGGTGGGTAGGTGGAACAAACATTCAGTCGCAGTAGAGGCAACTAGAAGATAGCCAATACATCATTCCCCAAATATTCAAATCCAGAAAATTTTCTCTTCTTCTAAAGATTGTCTCTTTTGCAGATTAATTTCCCTCATTCTCGCCTTTTATGTTTGCAAGATTTCTCCTTCACCTCAACATTTATCTGTCTCTTTTTCAGATTCTGTTGTTGATCTAAAACTGCAACTCTCGGGCCTAGCCTATGTACTTCAGGACCTTTCTACTTTGGCCAATCGGCCTAAACTAAAGTCAAGGTACACCTGGAATATTGCACGAGGCTGGCCTGTAGATGGAGCAAATAAAATATTGGGTTCCTGGAGAAAGGCACAGGTTTTACAAGGCGGCTATTAGAATAAGAAAAGTGGAAATCTATGATATTGAGGGAAAAATAACTTTGTACAACTTATTTTAACTCGGTGGATCTTGGTCTCCTTATCTATAAAAGAAGAACCACCAGATGTTTGATAGCAAGGACAGTACAGTGTAGAGGTCCAGTGTAGGGGCACAAAAGCCAATCTGGCTATATTTTAATCCTGACTCTGCCACTTACCAGTTTTATAATCTTGTGCAAATTACTTAGCTTCTATGAACCTAAGTTATCGCAAAGTATTCATCTGGCATATAGCAAGCACTTCATGAAAATTGTATTAATATCCCCCACCTAAAGGTTGGTTACAGTCATTCTAATCACTAGCAACATAACTTAGATCACAAATGCTGATGTAATAATTATTTGGTAAACGATAAATAGCATTTAGACTGTGAATTATTTATTACCTGCTACTTTTTTAAGGCATCGAGTATTTTTTTTTTTTTTTTTTTGAGACAGAGTCTCACTCTGTCACCCAGGCTGGAGTGCAGTGGCCAGATCTCAGCTCACTGCAAGCTCCGCCTCCCGGGTTCCCGCCATTCTCCTGCCTCAGCCTCCCAAGTAGCTGGGACTACAGGCACCCGCCACCTCGCCCGGCTAGTTTTTTTTTTGTATTTTTTAGTAGAGACAGGGTTTCACCGTGTTAGCCAGGATGGTCTCGATCTGCTGACCTCGTGATCCGCCCGTCTCGGCCTCCCAAAGTGCTGGGATTACAGGCTTGAGCCACCGCGCCCGGCCAAGGCATCGAGTATTTCTTATGAATAAAGTCCTCCTCAAATATTCATGTGTTTAGCAATAAAAATTGTTGATAAAATATTGTTCTTTAATATAAAAAAGTCCAACTTTTAGGATTTAACAGTAGGAGAGACAAAGAACAGGAGAAAGATATAGGTAGAGAGACTGTCAGGACCCGGGTGAGGGGGCAGAGGATAGGAATAGAGTGCTATTTTGTACACTTTTGTGGTAATTCTATTAGATTTCTTTTAGCAGTGAAATATTTCACTGTTACAATGGCATAAAATATTCCCAAAAACTTACTATGTGTCTCTCATATATTTATAGTAAAAATGTCTATGTACTATAGTGCATGTTTTTCTAACTGGGGTTCTAAAGATCTATATGAATAAAGCCAGGAAAACCTATTTATAACCTCCATTTTGGCACTTTGTTTCTCTCCATTCCTCAGAAATATGGTTCCATGCAGATATATGAATATGTTCATAAATTTCCTGTGGTTCATTATATAAGATTTGAATTTCATCTTAGTACTAATTGGTTACAATGCATTTTTCAGGAAGAATGAATAAAACATTTATTTTTGCTTTATTAAAGAAAAATGGCTCCTCTTTGAATATAATCTCTTTGCACTTTTCTCAAGATACTTGGGAATCGAATCAGGTCTGTTCTATACACAGCCTATAATAAAATTGTAAGAGAGAGAATGATTACTCTAGATAGTATTACAATTGATACAATTATTATTAATTGGTGCAACTGGAATTATTAGCAATAATTTGCTCATTTTTTGTACTTAAGAGTAATAATAGTTAACAAAATAAGGTTAATTTCATAATGTCTGCTTACTAATTTATAGAATAAAACTATTAAGACCTTTTTGTAATGTCTTATTTCAAAAGGAATATTATGAATTTGGCCCTGAATAATAGTCTATAGCAACATTATATTTAGTACTTTATATATGGTTATAAATATCTGTGAATTAACAAATTTATTTGTTCTTGTCTTAGCATTCTAGACATTGGGGTTCATTTTTGAAGTGCTGATATTAATTTCAACACTTTTTATGTGATATTTATATGTATCAACATTTGTTTTATTTGCTTTTGAAATTAAGTTAACTTTGTATGTGTTTTATGAAGCATACACTCAAAATTTCACTTATAAGTTTTTTTAAATGACTACAGATGATCCACACCTGTTTTATACTTTCTAAAACAAATTCTAAAAATAAAACAACAAAAGAGTCCCAAGAAAGCATCTTGCTGCAGTAAGGGCTTTCAATGAAATTCAACATTCCTTCACAGTAAAAACCCTCAATTGAAGGAACTAGGCATTGAAGGAACATATCTCAAAATAGTAAAAGCCATCCATGACAAACCCTCAGCCAGTATTGTTATACTGAATGGGCAATAGCTGGAAGCATTCCCCTTGAGAACTGGAACAAGACAAGGATACCCTCTCTCACCACTATTATTCAACATAGTACTGGAAGTCCTAGCCAGAGCAATCAGGCAGGAGAAATAAAGAAAAGGCATCTAACTAATAATAAGAAGTCAAACCATCCCTGTTTGCAGATAATATGATTTTATAACTAGAAAACCCCATAGTCTCTGCCCAAAATCTCCTAGATCTGATAAACAACTTCAGCAAGTTTCAGGATACAAAAATTGATGTACAAAAATCAGTAGCATTTTTATTCACCAGCAACATTCAAGCTGAGTGCTAAACCAAGAGTGCAATCTCATTCACAATAGCCACGTAAAAAGTAAAATGCCAAGGAATACAGCTAAGAAGGTAAATGAAGGACCTCTACAAAGAGAATTACAAGACACTGCTGAAAGAAACCAGAGATGATACAAACAAATGGGAAACATTTCATGCTCATAGGAAGAATCAATATTATTAAATGGTCATATTGCCCAAAGCAATTTACATATCCAGTGCTATTCTTATCAAAGTACCAATGAGATTCTTCATAAAATTAGAAAATTCTAAAATTCATGTGGACCAATAAAAAGAGCCTGAATAACCAAAGCAATCCTAAGCAAAACAAACAACGTTGGAGGTATCGCATTACCCAACTTCAAACTATACTACAAGGCTACCATAACCAAAACAACATGGTACCAGTACAAAAGCAGACACATAGGCCAATGGGACAGAATAGAGAATCAAGAAAAAAGGCCACACATCTACCACTATCTGATCTTCAACAAAGTCAACAAAAACAAGCAATGGGGAAAGGAATCCCTATTCAATAAATGGTGCTGGGATAACTGGCTAGAAATATGCATATTAAAACCAGACCCGTTCCTTACACCATATTCAAAAATCAACTCCAGATGGATTAAATGCTTAAATGTAATGTCTAAAACTATAAAAACTCTTGATGAAAACCTAGGAAATACTATTCTAGACTTAGGAAGGGGCAAAGATTTCATGACAAAAAGGCCAAAAACAATTGCAACAAAAACAAAATTGATAAATGAAACTTAGTTAAACCAAACAACTTCTGCACAGCAAAAGAAGCTATCAACATAGCAAACAGAAAACTCACAGAATTGAAGCAAATATTCTTAAACTATGTATTTGTCAAGGTCTAATATCCAGAATCTATAAGTACCTTAAACTAGCAAGCAAACAGTAAACAATACCCTTAAAAAGTGGGCAAAAGACATCCTAATGACTCACTAGCATAATACTCGCGATGGTTAATATTGCGTGTCAACTTGATTGGATTGAAGGATGCAAAATATTGTTCCTGGGTGTGTGTGTGTGAGGTGTTGCCAAAGGAGATTAATATTTGAGTCAGTGAACTGGGAGAGGCAGACCCATGCCCAATCTGGAAGGGCACCATCTAATCAGCTGCCAGTGCAACTAGAATAAAGTAGGCAGAAGAAAGTGGAATGAGAAGACTTGCTGAGTCTTCCCACCTTCATCTTTCTCCCATGCTGGATGCTTCCTGCCCTCAAGCATCAGACTCCAAGTTCCTTAGTTTTTGAATTATTGGACTTATACCAGTAGTGTGCCAGGGGTTCTCGAGCCTCTGGCCACAGACTGAAGGCTATACTGTTGGTTTCCCTACTTTTGAGGTTTTGGGACTCAGACCGGCTTCCTTGCTCCTCAGCTCACAGACGGCCTACTGCGGGACTTCACCTTGTGATCCTGTGTGTCAGTACTCCTTAATAAACTCCCCTTATGTATACATCTGTCTTACCAGTTTTGTCCCTCTAAAGAACCCTAATACAGACATAAACAGACATTTTTCAAAAGAAGACATACATGTGATCAACAAGAATATGAAAAAAATGCTCAACATCACTAATCATTAGAGAAATGCAAATCATGAACACAATGAGATACCATCTCACGCCTGCTGAATGGTTATTATTAAAAAGTCAAAAAATGAGAGATGCTAGCGAGGTTACAGAGAAAGAGGAATGCTCTTACACTGCTGATGGGAATGTAAATTAGTTCAGTTACTGTGCAAAGCAGTGGTGATTTCTCAAAGAACTTAAAACAGAACTGCCATTCAACCCATCAGCCCCATTATTCAGTATATACCCAAAGGAATATAAATCATTCTACCAAAAGGATACATACATATGTTCATCGCACCACTATTCATAACAGCAAATACGTGGAATCAACCAATTGCCCACAAATGGTAGATCGGATAAAGAAAATGTGATACATATATACTCTGGAATGCTACGCAGCCATAAAACATGAGATCATGCCCTTTTCAGCAACATGGATAGATCTGGAGGTCATTATTCTAAGTGGACTAACACAGGAACAGAAAACCAAACACCGAATGTTCTCACTTACACATCAGAGCTAAACAAGAGTACACACAGACACAAAGAAGGGAACTATAAACCCCAGAGGCTACTTGAGGGTGGAGGGTGGGAGGAGGGTGAGGATAGAAAAACTACCTATCAGGTACTATACTTATTATTTGGGTGACAAAATAATCTGAACATCAAACCCTTGTGACATGTGATTTACCTATATAACAAACCTGCACATGAACTCCTGAAACTAAAATAAAAGTTTTTTAAAAAAGAAAAGACCTTGTCTTATGGGTACAGGAAATAAAAAGAGTAACTTTACATCAAAAAATAATGTTAGCGCTTTCCTGCATAATTTAGAAAACCACTATACTTTAAAGTAAACTGATTGTTTATTGTATGCTTACCTTGTTAATTATGAGAAAGAATATTCTTAAGCCAATTTATCCCTGAGCTGAGAATAAAAGCTAATATTTATTAATTCATTAATGTATTCATTCAACAGGCATTTTTCAAATACTCATTATATGCCAGACATTATTTTAGGCACTGAGGTAAGGAGATGAATCACTCTATTTTTGAAGAACCCACAGTCTAGTTGGATAGACAGACAAAAATGATAGTATTATTCAAAGTGTTTTAGGGACCACAAAGGACAGCAATTATCTCAAACAAGGGAAATGAAAACTGAGCTGAGTCCTGAAGGATAAACAAAAATATGTAGCAAGAGAAATGAGACTTAGTAGCTATATGAACTAAACAGTTTTTCTGTTTTTCCTGCATTAAATCACCTTGTGACATTCTTTAGCCTAAATGCTAAATTCTAGCAATGGTGGGATATTATCCAATCTGATTTTCTGGACTTGGCTATGTATCTTAATAAAATTTAACCTGGTCTGCTAACATATTGAATGGGTAAAAAGTAAGTCTTCATTTTGATGTAGTTTACTGCTACCAATTTATATGGAATAAAACTTTTATGAATCTTATGTATCATGTTGACCTCTCAATATATCTTGTTTCAAAATCTCTCATCTTTCTTTCAATATAAATGTTATAGAAATGATGCCAAAATCCATTAATGTAAAATAAGCAGTTTAGCATTAATATTGAAACATATACATAATTAACATAAAATCAGTCATCACTGTCAATGTATCAACCACTTTCCCTTTAATTTCACTAAAAAAATTCATCACTTTTGAAAAATGTTTTTCTTCAAAATATAACACAATTTAAAATAAAATGCCTATTATATAGAGATAGTTAATAATGAAATGATCTCTGTTAAAACATTTTTACTAATAAAATCAATTAAAATTATAAATTACAAATATACAGTGTCTCTGTTTAGTTTATTTGTTTTAATTTCACATTTTAAATATTAAAGAAAATAATGTTGTGCTAAAATAAATAGGATTCACTATATTCACTCAAAAAAGTTACCCTACTAAGAATTTCTTTTTCTTTTCTTTTTTTTTTTTTTTTTTTCTGAGATGGAGTCTCGCTCTGTCACTCACGCTGGAGTGCAATGCCAAAATCTCGGCTTGCTGCAACTTCGGCCTCCCAGGTTCACGCCATTCTCCTGCCTCAGCCTCCTGAGCCACCACTCCCAGCTAATTTTTTGAATTTTTAGTATCGACGGGGTTTCACCATGTTAGCCAGGATTATCTTGATCTCCTGACCTCGTGATCCACCTGCCTCAGCCTCCCAAAGTGCTGGGATTATAGGCGTGAGCCACCACGCCCGTCCCCTACTGAGAAATTTTTTAAAGAAATTTTAAGAAAGCGACTTCTGATCCAGGAATTGGTCTGACACTCACATGTAGGCCATGTTGTTCTGCTGTTGGACATAAGCTGGATATAAACAATCAGGGAGAAGATCAACATTAGACAAGGTCACTCTGAGATCATGATAAAGTGAAATAAAAACAAACATTTAATAATTTTGCCTAAACACAGACAAAAACAAGGTCACTGTGCAAACCACCAAATACTAAGAATCCCTGTTTCTTGGCTAGTGTGAGTGGCTGCTATTTCGTTACCTTAATTACAGATTTGCCCTTCCTGAAGTTTTCCTTTCTTATAGATAATATTTCATGAGATACACAATCATATTATTGCCCCCACTTTCTTATGGCATTGAATCTAGAGCAAAGCATTGCTTTCTTAGAACCTATCAAAAGCCATCCAGTCAAAGCCCAAATCCTATAATAGGCTCCTTCTAAAACCGTCTTACTGAGACATTCCATGTTTCCACATTGGGTGTTCTTCCATGCTGCAATAAGTAATAAGCCCAGCTTGTTCTACTACACGTGTTCCTGGTCTTTGGCTGGAGGGAATAGACGTTACTTAAAACTCTGACCCAGATTCCATTACAGGGTAACATGATCGCATTTTTACTTGTTGAGATACTTTGTAGCGGCTATTGTATTTAAGAGTACGAGGTCTGGATCCAGATTTCTTGGGACCAAGCTGCAGCCCTATCACTCATTAGCAAAAAGATTATTAGTAAATTCTTAATATTTGAGCCTTTGTCTTCATTTGTAAAATGAGGATAATAATGGTACTTCTTTTATAGATTTGTTATGGGATTAATATACCAAAAACATGACAATTTCTACAACTTTGTTAATCTTCAGTAAACGCTAGCCATTATTATTGGAAATGATCAATACTGAAAAAGGAAAAATATTATCCCCAGCAAAAGTATTGCAGCAATGATAGTAATGTGAACTCTTATTTACTAAAACATATGTTTGTTACTATATACTCATAAATACAAAATCCAATATAGTTGGGTATAGTGTAAAGTAATCTTAGACACTGAATGAACTTATGTGTTTTCAAACAAATTGGACCCTGAATCTGTAAATTCTTTGAGTATTTTTCATATAAAATTTCTCTCTGGCTTTTTGTACAAGGTTTTAATTTGAGGTTTGGTATCTACTCTTCAATGATGTATTACTGCCCTTCCTCCCAAAGAGACATGCCACCTTGTATTCAGGTCTTTGTGTGATCCCACCTCTTGAATTTAGGTTGACACAGGGACTCACTTTTTGAACAGTAAAATATGACAGAAGTGATGCCGCATGACTTCCGAATCTGAGTCATTAAAAAACTTATCATTTTTTGTCTGAGTATTATGGACCCTCTCTCTTGAGACCAAACTACCATGCCATCAGAAGTCCAAGCCACTAGGAGAGGCTGGTCTAAGTGCTAGCATTTGCAGTCCTAGCTGAACTCCCAACCAACAGCGTTCATCAACTCTCAGTGATATGAATGGGCCCCTGTGGTTATTTAGTCCTGTCGAGTCATCAGATGGCTACACTTCCAGCCAATATCTCATTGCAATGCACAAGAGACTCCAATGGAGACCACCTAGCCGAGCATAGTCAGTCATAGATCCATTAGGATAATTATAAAATGTTATTTTAAGTGAAAAACTTTTGGGGTGTTTTGTTATTCAGCAATAAATAACTGGAAATGAGTTATGTTTTTAACTCTTTGCATCTATTTGAATTTTTGAATAGGGTGATATAAAGGAAAACTTTTGCCAGCTAACATTTTCGATATGGTCACTACTTTAATAACAAAAACACATAAACCCCAACACCTTTGAACATATTTCTTAAGTACTTCCTTCACGGTCAGTGTTCAAAGAGTTTCATTCTCGTTTCTCTAGTACTCTGATATTTTAGGTTCTGGTATTTATCTTTTCCATATGGCAGAAAAGAAGCACATTAACTGTTGGAGAAAAGAAGGAAAAATCCATGACTTAAGCAACACAAGAAGTCGCTTATCGTTCTTGATAGTTCTACAAGAAACAGATGTCACCACAACGACTTCCTGCCAGGGAGAATGAGAAGTGAGAGAAATTCTGGGAAGGCAAATTAGATAACAAACTTGTGTTTGCACAAGCATGCTAATGAATCAAGTGATAAGTTGCATATTAATTGCTAATGAACATAACAAATTCTTATTTCTTCTTATGGAATAACTTGATTGAAATATTTCATGTCTAATAACCTCAATCAATTTCATGTGTGCCTTCTAGATGCCGAGGCGAACAAAGTACTTTGCAGATGTATTTAAACACAACTGGGCTTTCTCTGAAAACTACTTCTTAAATTGTTGGTCTGATTTACTACCAAATTATATGAGATTCATTTTGACATTAGAGACCTCCTCATGTTACATGGATAGAAATCTGGCTAAAAGCAATGCAGTGCTAAAGAACCTGCAAAACTTCAGAAATTAGACAAATAGGAATTAGTTAAACAAGATGAAGATATTTAATAGTAAAAATATATTGGAGATCATTATTAAAATATTATTTTCAGTAATCACCACAGAAGTAACAACCGCTAGGATCTTTCTCTCTCTCTCTGAAGATAAACTTTGGAAATGTGAAAATAGGTAAAGGAGATTTTGTGTTCTTAAAGTGACAATTTTTAAAATAAATATTTCCTCTTATTTTACCTCCTGTATCTTTGTTATATTTGTCAAAGTTGACAATCTCTCTCTCAGTTAGAAACCTTTCTCAGATAAGTAGCATTTTGCATGATTCCATCGTTGGTACTATTGCTCTATTTCTCTTCCTTAGAAAATCATTTTGCTTTAATCTAGTTTGGTTTTGCCAAACCATATATTTATTTTATTCTTTTGGCTCACCCCTTGGATTCTCTATATCTGTGAAACACTTTCCTGTTTACAAGCCCCAAGTATAATTAAAGGAACTAAGGGTACTTTCAAGGAATGCAGAAATTCTGGCTTCAGTTTTCAGTCATAGGTTCACTTATTTTCCATGTTTCTTGAATGTTTTGTGAGAGTTGATATGTTCTTTTAGAGGGATCTCGGACAGAGAATCATATCCACATGAAAATCAGCTAGGTAAAGAAAATAACGCAGACTTACTCCTTTTCACAAAGGCTGGGCGCCTGTGCTCTTTCAGATGAATGACAGTTCTTAAAACATCTGACAGCAACCACTTCTCTTCTTCTCCTCTTGTTTCACCCTCCCTTTTATTATCACACAGATGAGCTTGCTCACTAGGTCCCCATTCTCAGGCCATGGGTCATAAAGACTTAGATATGACACTGTGTTTTTCACTCTGGACTGGATTACTATTATGTCACACAGTGCGAAAAATCAAAACCCACACACCACTGGCAAT
This sequence comes from Colobus angolensis palliatus, assembly GCF_000951035.1. Classification (NCBI taxonomy): domain Eukaryota; kingdom Metazoa; phylum Chordata; class Mammalia; order Primates; family Cercopithecidae; genus Colobus; species Colobus angolensis. Next base: position 4,569,986 of record NW_012121043.1, on the reverse strand, counting down.
TTGGCGAAATTTATTGAGGTCTGGTCTTTTTGAGTGTTTCAAGCTGCACATGGCCTTAATAATGAAACGATTCCTGGCTTGATGCTTGATTGCAAAGATTAAAGATTTGGTCTCACTAGGATACATGTCATTCTCAACTCTTCTGCCTCTGATTTATGTCCCCAGTGGCCACGGTATCTTTCAAAGCACGTGCGCATACTGCTTTGCATTTGGAAATTATAAAATTTTACAAATTTGCAATCCATCAAATTCTGCTGCCTGAGTTATTTTTAAAAACACAAATCTTATTTTTTTTCTCTTCCAAAATCAAAGTCCATTATTGATGCTTCCTATAAACCCCTTACTTGGGCTGTTAAGACTTGATATACTACGGTGATGGTAGATGTTCTCTTTATTTCCAAACCAGGACACGTTTAAGAGTATATCAGGCATTCCCAATGATTGCAACAGAACAGTAGGTTTAAACTTGGAATTATAAACATGCTAACTATTTAGGCTACCATGCATCCCATAATCTAACACTGGACTTCTCACTGTTCTACAACCAGACATTTCAACTTCCCTGGTAGTTGTTCTTTTTCTCAAAGCAACTATCATTGCTAATATTAATGTATTGATTTATTTTATCTTACACCAATTATGTGAAGTAAGTGCTCTTATTATTCTCTCTGCACATATGGGAAAACCGGGTCACACAGAAGTTAAGTAACTTGGCTAATTCATGATAGACCCAGAATTTGAAGAGGCATATATCTGGCTCCAAGGCTTTTGCTTGTAAACACACTCCATACCACTCATTTTGTTTCTTCTCCTGGAATGTATTTACACTGATCTACTTTCTAAATTCCCATTCTTTAGGAAGAATAGCATAGTATTTGAGAAAAAGCCTTGACGTTAGAGACCCTGGGTTCCAGTTTGGGCTCCACTATCTCCCTGGCCTTTGGTAAGTTACTTTTTCTGTGAATCGATTTTCTCAGTTGTTAAAAAAGGGATTACAGCATCTATTTCAGGGTTTTTTTGTGTGTGATAATTAAGTGAATTAACTCATGTAAAGTATCCGTCATACAGTAAGTTCGTGGGCATTCTCGATTAATATTAAACGCTCCCTATTCCTCAAAGCTATTTCTTTCTTCATGGTCATAGAACTTTTATTGCTATTAGAACGTACATTAAAGTTGTGCTTCCCAATCCGGGAGGCACATTAGAGACATTTGCATGGGGAGCACTTGAAAAAATTCTTATGCAGTTTTTGGGGAATCCTGATGCAGTTCTGGGGCCAGCCATCAGCAGTTTTTAAAACTCTCCAGGTGATTCTAATATACAGCTAGTGTTGAAAAAAACTGCATTAAAACCTTTCTGATACTAAACATCTTTGCAGATGACTTTGTCTCTTTCCACAAATTTCAAGCTCCTTGATTGCAAACAGTATATCCAACTCACCTTTGTATTTCCAGCAGCAGCTAGGTTGGTGCCTTATATACACTGGCATAAATAGATATATTTTTTAAAACATTAAGCATAAATCTTCCAAATATATTAATTGTTATGAAAAGGGAGAATCTTTGTGTCGTCACGAATGCACCGATATGTGTGTGTACTAGTGCTCAATGTGTGTCTTAATCAGAGGTTGGCAGGATCCAGGTAAAATGGGTTGGATGGGTGGGTGGCAAGAATATAGTAGAATATAGTAGTAAGACAATACACCTACTTGTTGATTTAAAGTAATGGTCTGCAAACTTAGCTGCATTTTTGAAAAGATTTTACAAAACAAATTCTGAGCCCTTCTGTTCCCCAGGAAATTCCAATGTGCAATGAAGGCTGAGAGTCACTGACCTAGATGAATCAGGATAGACCAAGATCTCCCTCCTTCTACCATGATATCTAAACTCAATTTCTGAGTGTCACAGTTAGGTACCATGAGAATGAAAAGAATGAAGAATACCCGCACGTGTAAAAATATCTGAGAGAAGCAGGGCTCAGGATGGGGAAATATGCAGACACACATAAGCTTATTGGTTTTAGGTTAATCTTTGTAACAATTATGTATTCAGAAAAGGCATATAATATCAGTCTATAATGCCAATATGTCCCTAGATGCTGTATTTTTGAGATAATTCTTTTTTGATGAAGAAATAAAGGGGATAGTTTGGCCAAAACAGCAATAAAATATGCAGAATCATCTTTAAGATGGGGCTTGCCTCTTTCTCATATAATAAAGTGGCCTGAATCCAGATAATTTAGAAATAAAATATTTAGTAATTCTAAGTACTAAGCACCATTTTAGCCTTGTTTCAATTACAATTAATTGCCAAGTGGAAGAATTCTATTATATTATTATATTGGCCTTGTTTAATGCTCTTTGATATTTTAACAAATAATAAGGGCTAAAGGTTTAAAGATGCAAAATAAGTGTAAAACAAGAACTTGAATGTTCTATAATGTAAAAATTTTTAGCATAGTCATAGTAGTGCTTATATTTTCAAGCTAAGATAAAACACTGGGCTCATTTTATATTATCGATGCTGTTTTAAATTTTGGTAAACTTTTAAAACCCATCACAATATTTATCCAAATATTTGTTTTATTTTATTTTATTTTATTTTTTTATTATTATTATTTTTTTTGAGACGGAGTCTTGCTCTGTCGCCCGGGCTGGAGTGCAGTGGCCAGATCTCAGCTCACTGTAAGCTCCGCCTCCCGGGTTCATGCCATTCTCCTGCTTCAGCCTCCGGAGTAGCTGGGACTACAGGCGCTGCCACCTCGCCCGGCTAGTTTTTTGTATTTTTAGTAGAGACGGGGTTTCACCGTGTTACTATTTGTTTTATCTTTCTCAATAAGATAAAGAAAAGGGGACAAACATGTTTAAGTGATATGCTTTAGTCTTAAAAACTGTAATTTTTAAATTCATTTTCAGAAATATTCAAATACATTACCAAAAGTTGCTGGTCTTAAAATAATGCTTTTTGGATAACAGTCCAACTATACTTTGTATGAAGATGATGTTATTGATCTATCTGTAAAATAGTAACTCAGCTATGTTTACTAATTTCTGTGTACCAGATACTTCTTAGTGCATTAACTGAATTTATGCGTTAAATCCTCAGAATAATCCTATGAAAGAGTTACCACATTAGTTTGCACCTTAACAGCTGAGAAATCCAACATTTGAATCTAAGAAATCAGGCCCAAAGTTGTGGGTCTGTGGTATTCCATCTGAATTGATATTTCCCCTCAGTGTTGACTACAGGAAATTGGTTTTATCTGCTTCATTTTCATCATTCCATTGACACCCCGTTCTGAACAGACGAGATGGTTACACTCAGCACAGTCTATGGTTATGAGAACATGATCTGTAGATGCATGGGGCAGCAAATGTCTAGCGCTCTGTGACGACATTCTAGCATTTTGGAGTCAGGGATAGAGAGAGAGATCATCAGCTTCTTCACATTTTTTTCCTTTGCCTTTGTCCCTCTCACGTTGTGCATTACCCCAGTGTCAGAGGTTTATCTGAAATTTTCATTCCTTATTTTGATTTTTAAAAATAAATTCTATCATGAAGTATATAAAAGCAGAAATCTGAGTAAAGAATAGACACCGAAATGCTTAAGTGATGGATATAGAGTACCAATAAAATAGTTGAAGCTGAATAAATCTGATCTGTAATGAGATATGCTAACCATATTACTTATTTATTAAGAATAAAAACAAGAAATACATACTTTTTAATTAACTTTCCAAAGTCATCTTCAGATTTGACATAAAAAAATCACTATTTGATTATGTTTCCTTCCTCTGCGTATCCCAAATAACCTTATTTGCACTGTTTTAGTCCTTATTTAATGATTGTAGGTTTTAGAGTAAGTTATTGTCATGCTGAATCCCTATCACCTCCAGTTGGGATGGGACCAACTTCAAGAGGCTGAAGAAGAGACCCAGAGCCAGTGAATGACGCATTGTTTTTTTTTTTTTGGAATCATGTACAGGAGAGTCCAGTGGCAGCAGGCTGGACAGGATAATTGCATGACCCAGAGGTGGTAGACTGAGAAAAAGAACTGCAACCCCTTACAAAAAGCATGCACTTTGTGTAGCATTTTCACTTAACATCCTTACCCTAACAATCTCCACCTAGAAAACTTCATTTAACCCAAAACAAATGGCCTCCATTCCCTGCATGGCCTGCGTTCCAGAGAATGGTGGTTGTGGTGAGGGGCTCAGATATTCCTCACAGATAAGTAATGGATCTCCGGGTTGGCCACTCCCAGATTCTTTAGCTTGGAATTCAACACACATTCAGAGGCGTCTGCCATAAGGTCATTCTCAGAGAATGTGCAAGTCAAGTTATAGCTGTCAGGCATGTCTACTGTGTTATTAATTTAAAACCCTTTGAGGAGAGAGACCATATTTTAATCATTGCAGGATTTCTTGAAATTCCCAACAGGGTGATTTATAGAGATGACGTGGCCAATAAATGTTTTGTTGCATTAAAGTATAAAGCAGCTTTAAAACACTGACACATTCTGACTTTTTACTAAAGCAATGTAACTAAAAATGAAGGGCGGCTTTGGCATGCTTGTGAGTTTGTTAGAAATATGAGTTCTCATGTCCCACTTCAGATCTACTGAATCAGAATCTCTGGAGTAAAACCCATGAACCTATGTTTAACTGGCTCACCAGGTAGTCTTTGCATCCTTTAGGGTTAGAGAAAGACTGTTTTACAACAAATTTTGCATCAATGATTTGTAATAACAGGTAATGCATTCCAAATTTGCAGAGATCCAAAAGCTGGGAGTGATAACTAAGAGACCCAGGATTATTTCTGTGGGGAAAAAATTAAAACTAGATCCATTGATACATGTAACAGAATGCTAGTTAACCTGGATAAACACAGGGCCATTATACATTAACCACACATTTATTCAACAGCAAAAGGACATCAAATACTATTTCATATAATGTATTTTCTGCCTTCAAAGAGAAATTTTTAGGCTAAAAGGACAGTTATTTAGGCAAATAATTAAAAACACAGTAAAGTAAGTGTGCCAATTATTAAGCTATTATCTCTCAGTTTCAAAAACCCACTGCATATGCTTCTCCATAAAGCTTGGGCTGGACCTCCGCAAACCACATTTCTGATTTGGCAGCTGGCTCCCTGTTAGACTCTATGAGTTGGGATGCTAAAGGAAGGCTGAAAGGCTAGAAAAAGAAAAGGGGATTCTGTTTGCTCCTATTGCTTTCTGTCTCTCCAGCTTCGCGACTTCACCCTGTGGTTATGGTTTGTTCCAATAGCAGCAGCTGTTGGATTGTTTGCAGTTTCTTCAATAGTTATAAAACCAGCCTCTCTAAAAATACCAAACTAATAGGCTATGACTCTCTCCTTAGAGGTCTGAATTCCAGCTCCCTGAGGTCCCTCCCCTAAGCTAAGAATTGGTGCCGGCTCAGAAGCCCTTTCTTGAAACTTTTGATTTATTAAGTTTTAATAACTCCACCCTCTTTGTTTGTTTCTCCACTCATGCAGGTGGCAGCCACTTTCTACAATTGCTGGCTCCATGATGACTTAGTGTTCTGTCTTTGCCTTTTACCTTCATCAGCTTTATGCCTATTTAGAATTCTTAGGATTAAATTATCTGTTAGTATAACTAGTGAGTTCTCTCTTTTCTCACTGAACATTGACCAGTACAGTAAGTGATATTGGATAGTAACTGTGAGGTGGTTAAACAGCAGGCAAATTTCTAAACTGTTTCAATCAGGGAGCATGCTCAATTGAATTAGATTTTAAGACTCACGACCATCACATTTGTGGCCAGTTGGGAAGCCATTTTTGATTCTGACCTCAATTTGGAAACTGCTTTCCTTGCCAAATGCAGAAAACACCCAAAAAACAAGCAATGTACGATAGGTGAATCAGACAGGCCACTATTTGTTTTTCTGGTATGTAAAAAAGGGAATAATAGAAAAAAATGCCTTATTTTATGTTTCTTCAGAGAGCAAAACTTGAACCAATAGACTGAAGTTAAAAGAAGAAAGACCTTTCTAAAAATCAACCATATCTAAAGATAAAATTGGCTTCCGGAGAAGAAGTAAATTACCCCTCATAAGATGTGCTTTAATACAGGTTGAGAAATTACTATTTGATATCATTGTAGGGGAAATTCTTCGATTGGAAAGGTCATTGAATGAGATAGCTTATTACACTGTGGCTCTATGATGTTGGCTTTGCTGAATTAATTTTATTGTGTCCCTTTCCAATGAGAGAAGTGTTGACTAAAGTGGGTAAAACATGCAAATAAAAGTCAGATAAGGGAGCAAGAAAAGAGAGATGAGCATTGGAACATGTGATTGACTGAAGCCATCAGAGGTAACAAGGTACTGGATCAGTGCAATGTATCAGGAAAGTAATTGTAAAGAACTTGGGCAAATAGGCTGGAAGAAATCTCTCCTATTCCTGGACCCTTCGATCCTAGTAAATAAGCAAGGTCAAAACCCGCTGCAGCTGAGGTTTTGTCCTTGCCTCAGGTTTCATAGACCACATTTGAAATGCTCTGTTCCAGAACATCATGTACACATGAAAAGGGCTTATTCCTGAGATGGTTACTTTTTCAATCTTGTGTTATTTTTAAAGTTTGCTAAGATATTTGTAATAACTTTGAAACTTTATGTTATATTAGAACATGATACAAAATGCTATTGACATTTCTAACAAAAATATTAGAAAATTCTCTGTAATATTATTATCAGTCCTGACAACAGCACAGTTTATTGAAATACATCCTTTTACAAATTTACTCAAACATAATAAACAAACAACAGCCTGAATTCTTGGTGTTTACAAGCTATTAGAAACACATGGATGCCAATTTATATAAATGATGTCAAAAGAAGAATCTTATATAAGATTGGCAAGTGTTCTGGGATGAATTAGAAAAATCTGCTAAGCTTTAGATGTAGTAATTTTGGAGCCTTCACATGTAAATATATTAGAAGTAGTGAATTCATATCTATAGAAGTTATTTTTTTTTTACTTTTTGACCTAGACAATACAAAAATATGTATATTAAGATGAGGGGGACAGTCCTCTCAATTGTCTATAGTATGTCAAACGTCACATTACTTAGAAATATCTACATGTTTAATGTCCCTTAGACCTCAATGTACAGTAAATTAACTTTTTAAATCTCAGCATTTCAACCTTAATACATATAAAATTATTGTGACAAAGTTTTAATTTTCCAAAAACCAGAGTGTGTAGGTGAGGTTGAATTACTTCTACATGTAAGAAAGGGTAACAAATTTTGTTATAATTAGGACCTAGGGTAGAATTTTCCAGATACTGGATATTTATTGCTATACATATAATTTTTCCACCAATGAAATCCTCCAACATGAATTAATGACAACAGGTACAGAATTATTTCACTTGTATAGATAAAAATTTAATGGCCAGAAAGAATTTCAAGAGATAGGATTGAATATTTTCACAACGGCTCCTAAAAACTGCCTCATCAATATATTAGGAATAAAAGTCATCTTTTCCAGTTTACTTAAAAGTGTAATGCATATTCTAAATCATGGAAGCGATGTCACCTGGGCTATGGCCAGGAACCTATTTATTTAATTCAATTAGCATTGTTTTTAATGTAAAATTATTTTGATACTGAGATGTCTTTGCCTCCAGGTAGACATCCGGAGTGAACAATTACATACTTTGGCTATATTGGTCATTTTACCATACATTTCTAATTAACTAGTAGAATAGAATTAGTTTACTAGACTCCTATAGAGTACTGTTATCAAACTGAGAAACTTTTTCAATCTCTGTGTCAATGGTTAAAATGAGGCAGAACTTGATAAAGTCTGTTGTAGAACTGGAAGTATATTCCAGTGAATCTAACTTGGCATAAGTCTTTCAAGACAATACAAATATAATAGAAATGAATTGTTTTTTACTTTTTCATGGATTCTGATTACAAAAGTACCAAACATGTTTACTTCTCAATGGGAGATCTGGTTTCCATGGGGACCAAGCCAACCTCATCTGCTGTTTTGCAGACCATGCTCCGTGCACCACCTCCACTTTGGCAGAACTAAAGAGGGGCTGAACACAGCTACCCTGGCAAGTGTGCACAGCCATCTATACAGTTTCTACTCATTTTCCACCCCCTTTCAATAACAGAACCCAGGAGGGGGTTCCAAGGATGTGCAGCTTTCCTCCCACTTTCAAGTTGCATCACTTGTGATGCTCTTTGAAACTGGAACATTCTACATGATTGTGATAAACATCCGCCATGTGTCACAATGTTCCTTCAAGTTAAGTGTCAAATTAGCTGGCAATATAAATAGGTGCCTATTTTTTATTGTTTCAATGCCCTTATCATACATTCTGTACAGATCAATGGTATTTCTTACACAGTTGATCAAATATCTGTTACATCCTGGAATTTTCCCTATTTAATATACACATATTCATGTGTTTATCATGTGCTTATCAACAGGTTGACATATGCCAAGCACTGGGCTGAGCTTGAGGGGTACAGAGATGAGCAAAACCGAGCTCTTACTCTCAAGTAGCTCAGAATTTAGGGTAGAAGAATCTGTTAGAAGCATTATTTGTAAATCACTGTGGTGAATGTAACGTTAAGATATTTGCACTGGATGATATGGGGTAATAAGAAGAGACAATCTCACCTGGAGACCAGAGAGGGCTTTCTTAGGGGTAATGCTTTGGTTATGGCTTAAACAATGACTATAGATTAGCCTGGTGAAGAAGCACCAGCTTGAACTGGTAAGTGAAAGAAACAGTAGCTTCTGGCTTAAACATCAGAGACAATTCCATGCTTTACCAAAAACTGGAAGGTAGAGAGTAGCAGAAGTGTGAGCTAAAGACAGGTGATCAGTTCCCCTGTGAAATATTAGAAACTTTGGATTTTATCCAGAACCATTTAAGAGGTATAAAGAGAATACATAAAGAGGACAATTGTTTAGCTGTGTATTTCTGAATAATTATTCTGAAGACTGTGTGGAATATGTGTTTGAAGAAAATGAGATGTTTAAGTAAATAGCTTTTTTTGTTTGTTTAGGGCAAAACAGCTCTAATGAAATCTTCAATATCTAAAATTTAATGTTTTACTCAATGCAATCCATGTGTATTCATTAAAATGGATGTGTTACATTTTTATTTAGTTTCACTTATACTTAGCTTATAAAAGAGAAGACCGGGGGAGAAGGACACATTAGCAAACTTGCAGATATGTAAAAGATTCTAAGAGAGAGTACACTTAGTGTTCCTCAGTTGCTGACAGAAACAACTGATGGATAAAAATACAGGAAGCCAAGAATATTATCAAAATTTGAATTTTACAGCAAACTATAAAAAATGTAATGAGTTTACCACTACTAGAAGCAGAAAGGCAGAAAGCTAGATATTTGAAGGGACTCAGAGATTTCTAGATCAATTATTTTATAGAAATGCAAACAAAAGCCAAAATGGTGAAATGACTTAACAAAATTCAGTCAGTGACCATTGCCGTTTGCTTAGAGTTCTTTCCCCCTACCAGAAAATATAGAGGATTAATACTAATAATTTTCTTCCATTATGTGTGTCTGTGAGTTATATCCCTTTTTTAGTCTTTTCTTAGTCTAAAAGTCTATGTTTCTTTTGAAGAAGATATTCTATTTTAACAAATTCAAGATAAAATTTTAGTAAATGAGTTGGAAACTTTCTGACTCCTCTCAAATTGAAGTTAGTATATTTGAAATGACTATATTTTCCACCACTTTATCCTTACTACCTTTTTTTATGCCATTACCATGAGCTTATTGAGTGTTTAGAGTTCTGTTTGGTAAGTATGTGTGGAGGGCCTGCACTGATAAAATAGTGTTTTTACTCTAGAGGACAATATGGCCTAGTTGTGTGATTGTACGTTGTTAACATTAATTTCATTCCTTAGGAAATTGACTTTAAATCAGTCTGCTAATCACTTACTTCAATGTTTTATAATAAAGCAAGCAGAAAGATTAAAAAAGCATCATCAAAGATCATGAGTAGTTTAAGACAGAGTTTTAAGAAGATTTTTGGCTAACATTGCTAGAATATTAACTGAAATGAAAAGGTAAAACATTTGTCTTTTATCCATAATAGTAATAACTATTATTCAATTTTTTTAAGTTACAAAATGTGTAGACATTTGTGTGTGTGTGGGTGCCATTCAATCAGTCCTAGGCAATTGAGATGGCTAAATAACACCCATATGGTAAACAGCTTGGTACACCCAGTATAAAGGAAAAGGTGTTGGCAGTGAATCTGTGAAGGAGGCATTATTATTTTCACTCCCAGAGGTGATGTAAATGTCCAGCCTCCAGGGCTTTATTTCTTTTCTTTAGCTTTTTTTTTTTCTTCTTTCCTTTCCTCTATGTTCTAGACTTTAGCTGGGTTAATTATAGAATGAAATATTTTTCAATACGAAACGCTCATTCCTAGGGAGGAAATAGTTGCCTTGGAGAGTGATGTGAAACACAATCTAAATATTTAGTTTCATATGTTAAAAAGCAATTCCATTTCAAAGGAGATGAAAAAACACAATACATGACTTCTATCTGATTAAAATTTTGTTTTTTTTCATGGAAATGTGACATGTGAAGCAAAGGCAATTTGATAGTAGTTACATTAACAATTAACATATATTATTTGTTATGTTCTAAGGCTCTTTTTTAGTAATTTTTATGTATTGTTGGATAGGTTTCATTTCATAACCGTAATAGGCTTATAAAATTAGTGTTATAATTACACCAATTGCAGATGTATAAACTGAAGAACTGAGAGTTTGAGTAATTTAGACCGCTAGTTGGTGGGATCAGGAATCTGCTCCACAGCCCACATTGGTAACTACAATGATATGGTGCCTTTATTTGGTAAGATGCCAATGTTTTAAAATTTTGTGTAACATTTCACAAGTTGTAGTACTAAGGAAGACATTTAAGACCATGATAGTTGTAATGGATGATGGTTGTAGGGGTTAGAACTCGAAATTTGGAGTCAAGAGGACTGCAGCTGAAATCTCCATCCTGCCAGTGGTGTGAGGTATTTAATCTCTATAAGCTTCACTTTCTTCATCAGTAAAATGACATCACCCATAGAGTCATTTTGAGGATTAAATGAGATTATACATGTAACATATTTAGCTAATAGTGAGCATATAGTATGTTTTAAATATATGTGGAATTATTTTCTTCATAAAGTGAAGATCTAGTGTCTAAAGAAAAAGGTAACAGATCTAGTGTCTGAAGAAAATATATTGTGATAGATGAGTCGTCTTCATTTAAGAAGAATTAAGAAGTTTCAAATATCAAATAACTTTTGAAGTTTATTTTTCTGAAAAAGCGATAAGCATTTAGAAAGCACTGTTTAATTTTTATATTAGTTTGTAATTTACTGGTTTACAGTCATCCCTTGGTATCTATGGGGGATAGGTTCCAGGAAACCTCATGGATACCCAAATCCACATGCTCAAGTCCCTTATACAAAATGATATAGTATTTGCTTATTATCTTTGTTACATCCTCTCATGTATTTTAAATTATATCTAGATTATGGATAATACTTGCGGGGTCTATGTATCACTTCATTTGCATGCATTCAATGTGATACATAGTGTGCATCAAATTTGAGTTTTGTTTTTTAGAACTTTGTGATATTTTTTCCAAGCATATTTGATTTGAGGTTAGTTGAATTCATGGATGTGAAACATACTGATATGAAGTGTTGACTACATATAATTAATTATAGTGTACTGTAATAACTTTGAGTCTAAATTTGTGAGCTTAGAGACTTCAAACTGATATTTATCAAAAGAGTAGAAAGTGAATTATTTGCCTATGTGACATAAAGCATGGTTTTGAACATACAACCTTGGGCTCCTGATATTGAGGGACTTGAATATTAGACTTATATCTGTAACTTTTTTCAGTTTTTAAGTGACCTTTTCCATAGAACTTATGCTTTTTTCAATTAAATATTCATCTCTAGAAAAGTTCCTTAGTAATTTCCAAAGAAAGCGATGTGCAAGACAGCTTTTTGTGTGTTGTTTTTATATACTAGCAATCAAAATTTAACATATCACAGAAAGTTGATCTAGACTGCTCATTTTTATGTTTTAAAATATAACATTTCTAAAAATGATACACCTTTGAAAATGAATACTATTCATTACTGAAAATTCTCTAAACCGTCGATACAACATCATCTTAAAAGTATGTTTTGCATTTTATCCTATGATATTGATTTGGCTGTGTCCCCACCCAAATCTCATCTAGAATTATAACTGCCACAATTCCCATAATGTGTCATGGGAGGAACCCACTGGGAGGTCATTGACTCATGGGAGCGAATCTTTCCCATGCTGTTCTTGTGAGAGTGAATAAGTCTCACAAGATCTGATGGTTTTAAGAGTGGGGGTTTCCCTGCACACACTCTCTCTTTGCCTGCTGCCATCCATGTAAGATGTGACTTGCTCCTCCTTGCCTTCCATCATAATTGTGAGACCTCTGCAGCCACATGGAACTGTGAGTCCAATAAATTGCCCAGTCTTGGGTATGTCTTTATTAGCAGCATAAAAATGGACTAATACATTATGTTTTTGTGAATTTTTATACATTTTTTTAAAAGTTCATTCAGGCTGAATCAGGTAATGATGTCTGTGCTATAGAAACTATTTCTTAATATGTAAGTAAAAGCAATTATGTATTATATTTAGTGGAAATAATCTGTTATAGGCAATCTGAACAATGAACCAACTTTAAAATGATACTCTGTAAGTGTGTTAAGGAAATGAAAATCTGGGTAAAATTGATGCCCTGTGTAAATAGAAAAAATAAGACATTTCATTTTAGTTTTATTAAAGTATAGGCTTTTAATATATTTTACATTTATACAAAATAAATAATCACTGTCTAATTTCTAAGCATTTAAGAATTTTTCTCCATAAATAGTTAAAATCCTAGCACTTTTCAGAATCATCTGTTTTTTGACATAGATTTGGAAATTTCAAATAACTTCTCACTCAAGTCTATGGAAACAAGGAAATAATTACTACATGCAGAATTATCAAGATTATTTAACTAAACTTTTGGGCACTTATAGAAGCAGGCTGTGGTGTGGCTGAGGCAGCTGGATCCCTTGGGGCTTGTTTTCAACATTTATCACTGAGATGGATGAGCGTGGCCTTGAAATGCAGGCAGAATAGTCTCTTCACTTAGTGTGCAAAAAGGCTATGTGGCAGGTTGAAATCAATATTCACACATGGCCTGTGAAATCAAATTGAGTCAAAGCTTTCCCTTCCTGATATTAGCAATAGTAAAGGATGATTTTTCAAGCTTCAGAACGACTTAGAATTTATAAAATTCCAATTGAAATATGAGTCTTCTGTAGTAAATAAATTGATCTTTGGATTCGTATGCCATTCTCAATCTGGGGCCCATGGATGGACTTCAGGGGTCTCAGGAGCCTGGGACCCCAGAAGTTGTATTTTGTATTACGTATATGTGCATTTTTCTATATTGAGGACTCTTTATTTTCATTACCTTCTCAAAGGAATCCATGAACCAAAATACAAACAAACAAAAACATTAAGAATCACTGCACTGACAAATAAGGAGCTATAAACTTTTGTAAGTTTTAAAGAGACTTTGAAGAACTGACTTAAACTGAAATGTTGTGTGCAAAAAAAAAAAAATTATTTTGTAGTAGTGTCTCCAAACAGTATTTAGAAATGCCATGATGGGGTAATCTGAGAACTATCCTTTTTATGGATAAAGGACTACTGATGATATGAACAGGAGACAGGGAAATATTGGGAAGAAGAGGGTGGTTCCGCAGCAAAGGCCCCACCCTCAAGCCTGGAAAACCACAGCCCTAAGTGACAGCACATTTGACTTTAGAAAGAAAGGATGGAAGAAAAGGAAATTCGCATTTACTATATATTTCAGACACTGCTTAGCAAAATCATACTACTTACTTCCCTTCTTTACTATATTCTTTTAATGTAAATTTCCACCAATTGAAAGGAAAGAGATTGTTAGGCAATGTTAGATGTTTTGTATTTTACCAAAATATATCATATCAATCAGTGTTTAAATAGCTGAATCAGACTATGTCTGTGTGCCACTCAAAGGGTTGGCTAAATATATGTGTTTGATAACCCAGGAATTTACCGAGAGAGAGACAACTCTAAGAAAGAAGTAATACACACTGGGTGTGGTGGATCACGCCTGTAATCCCAGCACTTTGGGAAGTCAAGGTGGGCTGATCACCTGAGGCCAGGAGTTCGACACCAGCCTGGCCAATATGGTGAGACTCTGTCTCTACTTTATATACAAAAATGTAGTCAGGCATGTGGTGGCATGCGCCTGTAATCCCAGCTACTTGGGAGGCTGAAACATGAGACACACTTGACCCAGGAGGGGGAAGTGAGCTGAGATGGTGCCATTGCACTCTGGCCTGGGTGAAAGAGCAAGATTCTGTCTCCAAAATAGTAATAATAATAATAATTTAAAAATTAAAAAAAGAAAGAAAGAAGTCTTACGATGAGTGTGGTATTAGCCCCTTAACAAGAGTCCTTGATGTTTGCAGATGTCCTGCAACTCTGGATTCCCATTATGTTTTAAATTATGATTGCTTCCCTAGCACCCATGTGGGCTGCTATCAACAGAGGCTTATCACTTCCAGAAAATAATAACTATAGAGATATATGAATTATTTCAAAGCTCCAATTCTGCCTCCATGCAGATTTCTCCATAATAAAATAATGGAGTGAAGCATTAAAAACATTCCACTGAAGCAAATATCTTTAAATAGATTATTTCCCACAAAGAATCAGTGGGCGCTGATGTTCCCTTGTTGGCTATAAAATCACTGGGAGAGAAATTACAATTACAGCAATCACAACATAGTTTAACCCTGTGAACTTAGATACGGAGAAAACAAAATGAAAAAAGATTAAAAAAAACACCTTTTAAAAGACCATCTTTAAGAAAGCAACACAATTGAGATTTCCGTTTACAGCAGCTTTCAACTACTTCACTCTCTCTCCAGAAGGAGCTCCATAGTGTCCATGGCTACCCTTCAAGGCATAACCGTATGCTTTTCTATTCATGGATTTTAGGGATTGAATATGTTATCAATCAAAAGAGTCACTGTAGTTTCATTGCTTCTAGAATCTCCTGAGGCACTGTATACAGCTGCATTCAAAGAAAATGAACTGTTATAAACTTGATCATATTCATCCCTTGGGCTCATTTGATTACAAAATTGCCCAATGAGCTGTTACAGTATTTTCAACTAATTAGTTAACCCATACATCAGGATTTCTTTCCTTCTTTTCTGTTTTTTTTTTTTTTTTTTTTGCCTTGAAGTATAGATTTTCCTTTTCTTTCATAGTTTACTTGTCTCAGTGTTTGCTGTGTGGCCGGAACACTCAATCACATCACTAAACATACCCTTTCTCATATCATTCTGCATGTGACAGAAATAAATGGTGCACATTTCTCTTGCCATTTTATTGATTTTAAATCTGAGACAACGAAGAGCAATGTGATTCTGTTGGGAAACCCAGAGAGCTATGATGACCTCCCAGAGCAGCCCTAATCAATGGGTGGAGATCCAAGGTTCCTTCTGGACATAATTATGCTGAAGAAAAGAAATAGAGACACATTTTCAATCAAATAAATTGTCATATAAAGGTTCAAGTGAGTTCTTCAGAAAGTGTATTTCTGCCTTTGTGCAAATTTCTTCATAGAGTTAAGAAATGAAGCATTAAGAAAGGATTCAACAGAAGCCAAGCATTATGGAAGGACTGTGTCCCCCCAGTTCATATGTTGAAGCCTTAACCCGCAATGTGACTGTCCTATACTTCAATATAGGGCCTTTAATGAAGCAATGAAGGTTAATGAGGTTGTAAGAGTTGATCCTTGATCAGATAGGACTGATGTCCTTATAAGAATTGGAAGAGATACCCAGAACTCCTGCTGTCTCCTTTCCCCCACTACACCAGTCATGAGCATACAGAAGAAAGGCCATATGAGGATGCATTGAGAAGACAGTGATCTGTAAGCCAGGGAAAGGACCTTCACCACTTTACAAGCCTGACACCTTGCTCTTGGACTTCCGGTCTCCAGTGCTGTGTGAAAATAAGGTTTAGATTGTTTAATTCACTCAGTCTGCGGTATTTTGCTTTGTCAGCCCTGGCAGACAAATATAAGTATCTCCAAATAGATTATTCCACAAGACAGCAAGCATGGTTTTCCTAATAAAAAGAAACAGAGACTGAAAGATAGAAGAAGTATATAATTTCAAAATAAGTAAACAGAAATGAAGCAAGAGCCAAAATGGTTTATACAAGTTATATTTTTGCCAGGATAATAGTAAGAATAGGGTGCTGTGTACTACTGCCTGTTTCACTCAAGTCAGCAGTGAACACAAAGGGCTGTGCTGGCACATGTCACAGAGCTTTTCAGAATCCAGCCTGCTTCTCTGGTGTGTTTTAACTGCCTGCAAATGACACCATTCTCTTCTTTTGCACATTTTGAATGACAGACTGTGAAGGACAGCCTGAGAATGGCCGAGAAGCTGTTGGTGCATTCTGGGGCTGTTAACTAGTTTAGAGAAGCCTTGGGTGCCTGGGAGGTCACAAGCCACCAAGGGACAATAGTTACATGATGAGTTCACACTGTTACATGTGGAATGATGCTATGTTTAATCTGCTATCAGATGCTGAAGTGGATTTTCATGTCAAGTTAAAAACAACATTCCAATAAAATGGCAAGTGGGAAAGTTGCAAAGGTGTATAAAAGCAAAGAATATGATTGCTAGAATTAGATCTACATATATGTGTATCCCAATAAGATATATTTGACTTCATGGAAAAAACTCTACTATATAAAGGAGTTTAGACAACAAATAATTTAAATGATGAGAGTAATGTGTGTGATGTCCACAGTGGTTATCACTGGCATAATTCAGAAAGAGTACATGAGAATTAGGTTTTGTAGTTACATATGTGTAACCTAAGTGCCTCCAGATCCCCTAACCTTTTTGGACTACATTTCCCTTGACTAGATGGAGATGTGCTCATTTTATGGGAGATGCAACATTCATCAAAGTGTTGCGCAGGATTCCTTGGGAAGAGGAGTGGTTGTTTTCCATGACTTTTTTGCTACTCTATATTCTCAATTCTCCCTCACTATCTCATTTCCTTCAGCTGCTGTTCTGTGCACATGGCTCTGGCAGCTAGCTACCATAAGTGCACAGAGGCCATTTCTTCTATATTCATTAAAGTAACTAACACAAAACTTCTGCTCAAAGCAGAATTTTCATTAAATATGTATAAGTAATAAAAGCGAGATATCAACAAAAGAGGAAGAAATTTACAATCTGGTAGTTTCATGTTGGTTATTCTTGCAGCAAATAATTTTCACTGAGCAAATTTCTTCTTAGGCCCTGGCCTGTCCCATATTGCTGCTTTGTTTATTTTTGTTTGTTTGTTTGTTTGTTTGTTGTCAGTCCTTTCTTCTCTCATCTTCTTTTCAGGTCTTCCAGTGTTTCACTTATGTAGCTGGAAGATAACTACCAAATCCCAATTGTTGTATTATACATAGCAATTTAGCTCTAACTATTTTTTTTATCCAGTCTAGCCCCAAAACATATTCTTTTAATTCTGTAGAATTACTTTTTTGGGATGTACAATTTTATGCATATGTGTGTGTGGTGTATATGTGTGTGTATATACATACACATGTGTGCGCACACACACACACACACACACAAAATTATAGTCAGTATACCACTACAGTCAGGATTCAAACTAATTCCATCACCCCAAAAACTCTCTTGTGTTATTTCTTTATTGGTACCCCTTCCCCATCCCTAAGTCCTGTCAACTATTGATCTATTCTCCATCACTATATCTTTTTGAGAATGTCATTTAAATGGAATTGTATTAGTCTGTTCTCACACTGCTGATAAAGACACACCCTAGACTGGGTAATTTGTAAAGAAAAAGAGGTTTAATAGACTCACAATTACAGGTGGTTGGGCAGGTCTCACAATCACGGCAGAAGTGAAGGCACATCTTACATGGTGACAGGCCAGAGTGAATGAGAGCCAAGCAAAACGGGAAACCTCTTATATAGTAATCAGATCTTGTGAGACTTATTACTACCATGAGAACAGTATGGGTGAAACTACCCACAACGATTCCATCATTGCTCACTGATTCCATTATTGTCCCTCCCACAACATGTGGGAATTATGGGAGCTGCAATTCAAGATGAGAATTGGGCAGGGATACAGCCAAACCATATCATTCCACCGTTGGCCCCTCCCAAATCTCATGTCCTCACAATTCAAAACCAATCATGCCTTCCCAGCAGTCCCCCAAAGTATTTCCTCATTTCAGCATTAACTCAAAAGTCTACAGTCCTAAGTCTTATTTGAGACAATGTAAGTCTCTTCCACCTAAGAGCATGTAAAATCAAAAGCAAGTCAGTTACTTCCTAGATACAATGAGGGTACAGGCATTGGGCAAATACAGTCATTCCAAATGGGAGGAATCAGCCAAAACAAAGGGGCAACAGGCCCTACACAAGTCTGATATCCAATGGGGCAGTCAAGTCTGAAAGCTCCAAAATGATCTCTTTGACTTCACGTCTCATCTCCCATCCAGGTCACGCTGATGCAAAAGGTAGATTCCCATGGTCTTGGGCAGTTCCATCCCTGTGGCTTTGCAGGATACAGGCCCCTCCTAGCTGCTTTCACTTTGAGTGTCTGCAACTTTTCCAGGAACATGGTGCAAGTTGTAAGTGGATCTACCATTCTGGGGTCTGGAGGATGGTGGTGCTCTTCTCACAACTTCGCTAGGCAGTACCCCAGAGGGCACTCTTTGTGGGGCCTTCAACCCCACATTTCCCTTATACACTGCCCTAGCAGAGGTTCTCCATGTGGGGCCTGCCCCTGCAGCAAAATTTTGCCTGGACATCCAGGCATTTCCATACATCCTCTGAAACCTAGGCACAGGTTCCCAAATCTCAATTCCTGGTTTCTGTGCACTTGCAGGCTCAATACCATGTGGAAGCCATCAGGGCTTGCAGCTTGCACCCTCTGAAGCCATGGCTTGAGGTGTACCTTGGCCCGTTTTGGCCAAGGCTAAGATGCAGGGTACCAAGTCCCGAGGCTGTTCACAGCAGGAGGGACTTGGGGCTGGCTCTTGAAACCATTTTTTTCACTCTAGGCCCCTGAATTTGTGATGGGAGGGACTGCCACAAAGATCTCTGAAATGCCCTGGAGACATTTTCCTCATTGTCTTGGTAGTTAACATTTGGTTCTTCATTACTTACGCAAATAGCTGCAGCCCAGTTGAATTTCTCCTCATAAAATTGGTTTTTATTTTCTATCACATTATCAGGTTGCAAATTTTCTGAACTTTTATGCTCTGTTTCCCTTTTAAAACTGAATGCTTTTTTATAGCACCCAAGTCACCTCTTGAATGCTTAGAAATTTCTTCCACCAGATACTCAAAATCATCCCCTTCAAGTTCAAAGTTCCACGTATCTCTAAGGCAGGAGCAAAATGCCACCAGTCTCTTTGCCGTTTTAGGAAGAGTCACCTTTGCTCCAGTTCCCAACAAGTTCCTCATCTCCATTTGAGACCACCTCAGCCTGGATTCCATTGTCCACTATCAGCATTTTGGTCAAAGCCATTTAAAAAGTCTCTAGGAAGTTCCAAACTTTCCCACATTTTCCTATCTTCTTCTGAGTCTTCCAAGCTGTTCCAACCTCTGTCTGTTACCCAGTTCCAAAGTTGCCTCCACATTTTTGGGTATCTTTACAGCAATGCCCTACTCTACTGGTACCACTTTACTGTATTAGTCTATTCTCTCGCTGCTGTTAAAGACATACCTGAGACTGGGTAATTAATAAAGAAAAAAAGGTTTAATGAACTCAGATCCATGTGACTGGTGATGCCTCACAATCACGGTGGAAGGTGAAAGGCATGTTTTATATGGTGGCAGGCAAGAGTGAGTAAGAGCCAAATGAAAGGGGAAACCCCTTATATAGTAATCAGAGCTTGTGGGACTTATTCACTACCATGAGAACAGTATGGGGGAAACTGCCCTCAATGATTCCATTATCGCTCACTGGGTCCTTCCCACACCATATGGGAATTATGGGAGCTACAATTCAAGATGAGATTTGAGTGGCGACACAGCCAGACCATATCAGGAATTATAGATTATATTAACATAATCTTTTGAGACTTTTTAATACTCAGCATAATGCCTTGAAATTCATCTAAGTTGTTGCATAAATCAATAGTTTGAGCTTTTTATTGCCAAATAATACTCCATTGCATAGATGTAGCCCAGTTTTTCAGTTCATATGTTAAAATATATTTTCATTGTTTTCAGTTTTGGGTGGTTATAAAAACTACTATAAAAATTTGCTTCTATATGAAGATAAGTATTTATTTCTCTAAAATAAATTCCCAGTGGTGGGATCACTGAGTCATGTGATAAGTGAGTATGTAGCTTTATTGTTTAAAAAACTGCCAAACTGCTTTTCCAAAGTGGGTGTACTATTTTTGTATCTGCGCCAACAATGTATGGAAGTTCCAGTTCCTCTGCATCCTCAACAGCACTCAGTATTGTCAGAATTATTTTTAAGTCATTGAAAAAGGTATGTAATGGTATCTCATCATGGATTTAAATTGTATTTCCCTAACAGCTAATGATTTCAAACAGTTTTTAAAGTGCTTATTCGACATCCTTGTATCTTCTTCAGTGAAATATTCACTCAAATGTTTTGCCCATTTAAAAAACTGTAAATTGGGTTGCTTTCTTTGCAATAAGTTTTAAGATGTCTTTATACATTTAAATCGGTCCCATGTACAATATTTTCTGCAAGTTTATTTCCAAAAAACAGTGATTCTGATATTTTTCTTTATTACCATTATGTCTAAAACTTCTAGCAAAACAGAAATAAACCTGCTACTTTCTAAACCTGTATCTGTTGTGTTCATCTTTATCCTTTTACTTGGCTCTGCTTCTATCCTTAACCTTCAATTATGTATTTTCTTTTTGGTATCTCCAGACCTGCTTTTGCATAATCCATTCTTTCCTTAATTTATACATGTTAAAGTCTCTGTATTTAATTTTTAAGAAGAAGTTAATCTATGACTTCTCTCTGAATTACTACCTGTCTGCTTTCCATTGCTACTCTGCTTCTTGAAAAATGTTCTATATTTGCTAACTTCTCCTGTCAGTATCCAACCTGGACTCTTCTTTCGTTATCGTTCTGAAAATGTTCTCACAATTGTCACTATGGCATTTTTGCCCACCACTTTTCTCCAGATAATAACATCACACACATACACAAATCTTTATCATTATAGTCACAGAGAAAGGTAAAGTAATACATATTTTTGGAAGCAGATTATTTTATTATGTTTTTTGAAAAAAAGTATAAGAAATTTCGTGAGAATAAGGAAACATTCTGAATTTAGTGTACACATATAATTTAACTGGGTTATTTATATAACATGAAAGAAATTTGTATTCATAGAATCTTGTTTCATTTGAGTTCTGCCTTGTTTTTGAAATATGTCAATTAGTCTACTAGTCTTTAAGTGCTCCATTTTTCTAATTTGTAAAATAAAGATGAAAATAGTAGTTGACTCCCAAATTTTTGCAAACATTACGTGAGATGGAGGACACAAAGCATTTAGTAGAATATCTGAAATATAGAGTAATTAATAAATAAACTAGTTTTTTTAAGTCCTTTCCCTCCTTATTTCTGTAATTAAATTTTAGAAATGAATTTTAAAGACAAAGCAATTTATTCAGCTTGAAATATTCAGTATTAATAGTGGAAACTTATAAAACAAATTTAGGGAGCTTTGGGCACAGTTTTTCTTTTGATTGTGCATGTCTAAACACAGAGCTGATGATCTGTGGTGTGTCTCTTACCTAATTTGGGTAAATAATCTCCTTGTGTCTCTGCAGAGAACTTTTACGCAAGCCAGATATGTAGAGTTTAACCCAGTCAGTGGGATTCTGCCCTATGAGTGTAATTTTACTGACACAGAATCATGAAGCAGTAGTTCAGCCATGATTTGGAGTGCTAATTAACAGCAAGCTAATACAACAACGCCTCTGCTTAATCATCTTTTCTTTATTAAAAATCCGTTGCTGGTAATAAATTATTACACAAGAGTTTTTGCATATAGTTTAGTACCCTAGGTTTCCCTCGATCTTTCTTTCCACATAATTCTATAAAACATTCTACATTAACAACTGAAGGTATTATTGATTTATTCTCTATTACACACTATACATTAAAATACTTTCATTTTGTCTTGCTTTCTCCCATAAACTCTCTTGCCCAAATAATTTAGTTGAGTGCCTTTTGCATAATCCACATCAAGGTTTTCTTTATTTTTGTTGTTGAATATCCATCTATGCTCTTACAATTCCAGTTTTGCAAAGAAACAAGGGCTATTAACCAGATTCAACTATAATGACTCTTCTTTGGACAATCTTTTGGCAATAGCAAAGAAGTAAACCATGGAAAATGAATCTATTAGAATCATCATACTTAGGAAATAACATGGTTATAGCTAATTATAATAATGTCTCCTGGTAATATCTTGATTTTTATACTGGAACGCATAGTAGAAAATTGCTCAATGTTCCTATTTGTCTTCATCCACTAAAGATGGAACAGTTATTTCAAACTGACTTTTGTGTGCTTATGTTGTATGTGTGTATGTGTGGGCACAGAGGATGCAATCTTCTCTCTTTCTAAAAATGTTATATGGCATATGTTTATGTAAAAATTATTTTCAATGTAAGTTTGGTTTGTTTTTTAAATTGTACAAGAATTCTTATGATATGTGGTATAATTTCTGAGTCAATAAAAATCTTCAAGTTTTAATTTGTGTTATTGTTGTTTTCAAAATTTGTACAATGGAAGTTAGTTCCTTGTTTCAGTGAAAATGTCTTCATTATATAATAAATTTCATCTATGCTTATTGTAAAATGTTTAAACTATGCAGAGTAGATGAAACCAATGGGTTTTACTATATCAATTGGAGATAACAGTATACGGCTCTATCTATGTCGACACGTTAAAGTTGATGAACTGCAGTATGAATGTTCTCACCATTTAGCTGCTCCCTCAGATATGAAAAACTCAAGTGGGCAATATTAATTTGAAATTAAAGGTACCTCACCTAGGGAGTAGGGATCTACTAGGGAGTAGGTCAAACCTCCTCTACCTCTTCTTTTTCAAAATTTAATGTGTATATTTATCACTCTGGGATCTTGTTCAATGAAAGATTGTGATTCCATATGTTTGGAGTAGCCTCTGAAATGCTGTATTTCTAATAGGCTCCCAGATATACTGATACTGCGCTATCAAGTGGGGGAAAGAACCACACAGAGGGAAAATGAAAACATAATTTACAAAAGGTGAGGGAAGGGACTTCCCTGACCTCTACTGAAAAATAAAAAGCAAGAAATATCGAACGCTGGTAATGCTCTTGCTACGTTTGAGGTATTTATTTCGGTTGCTGTTCTATTTTGCTTTGTTTTCCCAGAATGGCTTGTTATTTGTGAGCAGTTGTCTGGAAACGATAGGAAATTCTTTTTATATTGTATACATTAATATGCTACAAAGCTTTTCATTAGGCACTGATTTATCTAAATTTCGTTAAAACTTTTGAAAAGGAGCCAAACTCAAAGAGTCTGAACTATCCAAACATTTCAAATAGTCAGAAAATCAGAGATTCTTTCACTTATAAACGCAAGGACTTGCTTAATAGAATTAGTTTTGCTTGAGGTTACTGCATAATTTACTCTCCAGTAGAATTTAGAGAAAGATACGTTCTACCCTTCTCTGTAGGAATGTTTTAAAGAAAAAATAATCACAGTACCTTTCAAATACCACAAAACTACAGGAACATCAGAATGTCATCATCTACAGCAAACACATCCCACGTATTTTCTACGCTAAGCTCATCTTTGGTTGGGAGAGAATGGAAGGGGCACCCTGCTTGGAATTTTTGTTAAATTATTTGTGAGAAACAGTGAATTTGCCTCCCACAGAGCCATGGTTCCTGGGCCTTTGTATTTCAAAGATGAGTAAATAGTAAATAAGTAAATAGAAATGAATAAGAAAGGAAATGAACATATGCTGACAAAAATAAATTTAACCAATATACATACCTTAAATAAATAAATTACTAGCACTGTCATTTCTAAAAAGTAATGGCATGATAACACAAAAATGTAGATAGGGAAAATGTCTAGTAGAGTATAATACCAAAAACCAACTAGCCTAGTATCTTTCACTTATACATAAATTGTTCTTTTTCAAACCATGTAAAAGATTTATGCTTTATCTTTGCCTATTTTTATTGGTTAGTTTATACATTTGTTTGTATTTTCCAAATGGAGTATAACTAACTGGTTATATTCCTAATAAAAACTTAATTACAGACCATAGTTCCAGAATAACACATCAGGAACTTTTTGTTAAAGTGGCCAAATGGCTAAACTTTCTTTACTCGTTTAAGAATTAAGGCTATGGATATTCTAGAAAACTAAAAGTTAGCATATTTTGTGGTATAAATTGTAAATTCAGTGAGAAAGAGTTATTGGATTTTATATTTTTTTCTTTATAATGAAGGTCTCTTCACAACACTTTTCTAAATCAATAATAAAATAAATTTATCATTAATACATGTACACACAAAGATAGACCAACATCTGCCATAGAGCATTATATATCACCTTGTTAGAGAATCTCAGAGTCATGCTTACCTGGAAGATGTTGGCATTTCTCGAGTTAACCATGAACCTCAACTGCATTATGAAACATTAATGCTAAATCATGTTCTCAGTTGTTATACTGGCTCCTTCTTAAAACTTCTTCTGCAAATAATACAGGCACTTTCAAAAGGGAAAAGAAAATGTCATTGCAATTTTTTCACTGATAAATGTATTATGTGTATATTTAATTAGTCATCATCATTTGAAATATCTGAAGTAATAATTATGCAATAATGTTTGGTTCATATAAGAGTAGATCCCTTGAGGTCTCATAAAATATGATCCAATTTAAAGTATATTAAATATATTTATCTTCCCAGAATACGAAAACATACTGTAAAACCTAAGCTTAAGCAACAGCCTGTTCAAGAAATTAGTCTTTAGAATAAAATTCAACTCTACATGCTCATTTTAAAAGATAACTAAAAGTAAAACTTGGGGAAGAAGAATAAATAGTGACATTCTTTTACAGAATAATTATTCTGTATGAGGAAAATAAAATAATATTATATGTTTTAAGTAAATTATGATCTTTGAAGCACTCATTTAAAAATGATAACCCATTTGGTTCCATTACATGAAATATAAAAATCAGTACATTATTGAATAAGAATAAGGTGGTACAATGATTACTATTTGACTGGATTTAGCATCTAGGTCAGTGCTGGGCATTTGGTATTTATTCATTATATGCTTAATGAATATATGAATTAAAAAGGCAACTGAGTCCTTGAGCTTCTGACTTGTCTGTAGTGTTTCTGTGTGTATGTTGGGGTCCGCATGTTTTCTGAACAAAGGAACGAACACACAAGACAACACAAGACAAGACAAACATGGCGGCCGCCCCCAACGACATGCTCCGCTTTATTTTATACCATCGTTTGTGGAATGTTATCAAGTCACAAGACACATTGTTGTTTTTCTGACCTTTCCCTGACTTTCTAGATTTCCAAGATGTTTACATATAAACAAGCCCCCAGGGTCTGCTATTTGCAACTGGCTCCTTTGTCCTCCCTGTTTGCAGGGGAGGAATGTCCTGCTTCGTTTGCAAGAGCAGGACTTATCGGGAACGCCCTGCTTCCTTTGCAAGCACATAGTCCTCTGCAGTGTATGTGTATAACATTATGTAAATGATCTGGAATTTAAAGTTGATTTTCAAAGTTTAAAGACTTAATATGAGCATGTAGATACACCTATTCATAAGAAAAATGTTATACAATTTGTAAGAGTGGAATGGACAAAGTAGGGAAGTAATGCATTTCTGTTATCAAAAACGTAGGGAATTTTCAGTCCATAATATATGTCATGTGATAGGTATTTTTATATCTATATCCAGTAAACTCCATAAGCAAATATATGTACATTGCAAAATTAAAAATTCAGAATTTGTTTAGAAAAGTTGATCACACGGTAAACTCCACATCAAAAAGAGACAAAGGAAGCAAAATAAGAAAAATAATTGCTGCACTCTTGAGGAGGGTAAGAAGTGGTTTATTGCCAAGAGAAATATCAATTATAAGATCTATGTATATATTAATCCCTAGGACATATAGATTGGTTTGCTAAAAACAGCAATCATATAAATCATAAAGTCCTCAACTAGCACAGCTTTTGAATGCAAAATGAAAGATTTTTTTTCCATGAGAAAACATTTCTAATTTCATCTGTGTCAGGGGTTATCTTTCCAAAGCAGCTTTGTTATAAGAATGCACCTTGAAGAAAACTTTACAGGGAACATGAAAGCAATTTGTCACAATGCAATGACTGCTTATAGACTGATACTGCATTTTGATACACAGCCTACTGATGTGTAGTAATATATATTAAACTTTGGATGAAAGTGAGCTAGAAAGATTGAAATCACTCTTACAGAATATTTCTACATGACACAGGCATAGTATAATATATGTCAAGAATAATAATAGATACTATATCAATTAATATTTTATTTCAAAAATAGTTTTCTTTCATTATATTTTAAGTGGCCATATATCTAACATCAAATACTTAAATATAAACTGAATCTATATCATGTATTACTATACTAGACTTTTTATAAAATTTGTAAAATGTTTTATTTATAATTACCAGCAGCAATCAGGTAAACAGAGCGTTTTCACAAAGAATTCTACAGGGTCAATTCATACTTACTAATTTTGTTTTCAAGTAGATCACAGATCAGCAAAATTGTTTTAAGGGGCCAGATATTACATATCTTAGGTTTCCAGGCTGAAGGCAAAATTAAAGATAATATGCAGGTCCTTGTGTAGCAAGAACAATTCTTGCTATTATTCTAGATGAAACACAAAGCATAACAGTAATAATCAAGTACAATTTGAGAATTACTTTATTAACATTTCATGTAATCAGCAGTTAAAGTTGTGTTCATCATAAATAATCGCTCAACTGTTAATGCTGATCTGACATGAGATTTTACAGATTTCATCTTTGAAATAGCTTTTCACATTTAAGAGAACTGCCAAATACTGATATCAATCCATTAGCATATAATATTGATTGTACATATTTATCCCTTAAAAGGCAGATAGAATTCTGTCAGACTATTTTCTTGATATTTGTCTTTTATTATGTCATTGCTTTACAGAGTAATCATTTCCAGTTGAAAAGTTATGTGGCAGCTTCTCAACTGGAAAATTAAACAGATTCTGAGATACGGGAATCTCCTTTGTCCTTGCCTAAAGATGAGAAAAATGTAATTGAAGCTGTAGTTTGATCTGGGAAATTATAGCTGCTTCAAATAGTGTGGGAATGGAGTTCATTTTGCTTCTTTTTACTTTTCCCAACATAAGAAATTTATAGATCAACTCAACATTACTAGGGATTTATATAACATTTATTATCTAAAGGATATATTGCAGTATAACTTCCATACATAAGCACCATCTTGCCTTGTATATATACAGGTTGAATTCATTAAGAAACATTATCAAGGCCGGGTGTGGTGGCTCATGCCTGTAATCCCAGCACTTTGGGAGGCCGAGGTGGGCAGATCACGAGGTCAGGAGTTTGAGACCAGCCTGACCAACATGGTGAAACACGATCTCTACTAAAAATACAAAAATTAACTGGGCGTGGTGGTGCGTGCCTATAATCCCAGCTACTCAGGAGCCTGAGGCAGGAAAATCACTTGAACCTAAGAGGCGGAGGTTGCAGTGAGCTGAGATCGAGCCACTGCATACCAGCCTGGGTGACAAAGCGAGACTTCATCTAAAACAAACAAAGAAACAAAAAGTAACATTATCAAGTCTGCCGCAAAAGCTAATTTCCAAAGTTATTCAGTGGTTGTTAGTACAGGCCAAGGGAAATTCTTTTCATACAGAAAAACATTTTGATCTCTTCCTTAAGCTCAAAAATTTCAAAAAAAAAATTGAGTCCTAATCCATCAAACTGCCAGGCAGGGGGACAAGCTCAGGGTATTCATCTTCCACTTCTAGTTGTCTGAACTGTTCACCAGAGTGAATGCAGTTCAGCAATAACAATGCTGGTTTAAATAACAAATGATAGAGTAAAATATTTTCTGCAAAGTACCACTGATGAATAATAAAATGAATAAATAAATAAACACCATATATTTTCACACGCTTTGTAAATTTTTTCAAATTAGACTTTTTCTGTTCCACATACTGCCTCAGATTCAATTGAAAGATATCTTAGCAGATTGTACTTCAGGTTGTACTGAATTCATATTTTCTCAACTTCTTTAAACATGTTATCACGTATAGTTGTTCCCTTCAGACTATTCATAGGAGATGATTCTTTAGTCACTTCAAACTCAGTATTAACTCCTCAAGGAAATAACAGCATTGCTGTTAAATTGGAAATTTGCTTTGTTCTTTAGTCGTGTATTGTGGCTACTGCCAATACTCTCAATTCTTCAAGCAGCTGTTCATGTGGAAAAGATAATGATCTTCCCAGTGTAAATGTGTAAAATCTGTACATAGCTCTCTGGCAGTACAAAACCAGGTGGCAAGCTAGAGAGATCTAGCCTACTGGCAGTAGTTAGCTGACACTTGCACCAGATGATAATGATTCTGAGAGATGTATATTTCTGTTAGAGTAGGCCCTCTGTAACATGACTGTTAATTAAAAGTATATATACAGATACATACCTATATTAAAAGTATGTGTAAAAATATATACATAAAGTATGTGTACATATATACATGTATAAAAGTGTGTATACACATATATATACACACGTATAAAAGTGTGTATACACATATATATATACACACACATATAAAAGTGTATATATTTATATATGACAGTACATGTTAATTTTCATGGGATTTTGTTCTGTATTTGAGTTCCAGTAAACTTAGATATGTCTAAAAATATAAGCCGTAAAACTTCTCTTCATGGGATAGGATTTTGTGCTGGAGCTAGTTCACACCAGCTAACAAGTATCAGTTGTTCAAATTACTAAAAGTTTGAGTTAAAATTCAATTACATGTACTTGTTTGCAACACACTTGTTAGGTAAATTTTACTGGAAAAGTAATGGAGACTCAAAATTCCTTTCTTCCTAATTAGTTGCTACATTTTGCTGTTATCTGTGTTCTTAGAGTTATTTAATTCTATTGTACCTTTTAGGTGGAAAAATATATGAGTGTGCAAATGTGACTCATTCCAAATCTGTATTCAACGACTACACATTGTAACTTCAAATTGGCTATGATGGGTAATTTAAATACAGAAATCAGCAAATGCTACAAATCAGGATTTGGTTTATGGCTTTGTTGATTGTCTGGGCTAAGACATTTCCGGAGTGAAATGCCAATAATGAAGAATAGACGCAAATATGCGCTGGGTCAGTAGCCACTGCCTTATGAAGAGCACATACACACGAATAACTTTTGAAAACTATCATCCAAATGAGGATAAAAGTCACTCAAGTCAGAGTGAAGTTCTGTTGTCCATCTTCGTTTTTTAATGTCCTCTTCCTTGTTAATACGTATGTTAGAAAATACCAGAAGGCCTGTTGATCATGCTCTGTCCTACCACTGGCCTCTGAGCTGCCTGCTTGGCACTGCTACACTGCCCTTGGATTGGTTACAATGTGGGGTTTTGTCTGGATTACAGGAGGAGGAAGAATGGGGAAGCCGCAAAGCCTTGCTGGAGTTGGCCTCTCCTCTGTGCAACAGCCTAAATAGCGCAGCACCCAGGACGCACTAGGCCCGCCATAAGTGTCAGCTTAACAGAAGGTGACTATTAATCCAAACCTGGGGCGAGTGAGAGGTGCAGCTGCAGGATCAGTGGGTCCTAGGGCTTCCTGAAATGCAGTTTTGAGGCCCCTGTAAGAAATTTTCTCCCCTTCCCCGCAGGCTTGGCTTTTGTACCCTGAGACGGAATGAATGTCAAGCTCAGGTTCATGTCGGGCTTTTGACCCTGGGAGGTATCCTCAGCGAGGCCTGATGGAGGACAGCAGGGCTGACCGAGGGTGGAGAGCGAAGGGATAGCCGGAGCTGAGCGAGGGTCTCACCCCACCTGCAGGACCTTGGCCGACCCACAAGTGCCCTCCTTTAGCACAAGTCGGTTGCTGCCCTCTACTCTTTGGCAGGGCATAAGTAAGAATGATTTCCGCCGCGGAGATCTAGCGCTTCCTTCCATTTTGCCTCCTTCCTGGAGGCCACAGCCCCTTTCTTGGCAGCTCCGCGCCCCAGGGCAGGAACGCACCCGGACGCGGTCACATTTCAGCTTTGGTGGCTGCGCCCGCGCCCTCGGACTCCGGGCAGGGGATCGGGGCTGCGGGCGCCAGGCCGAGCTGCCCTCTTCCGGGACCTGGGTGGTTGCCACGGAGGGGCCCCCAAGCTAAGCTCTTACAGGAGCTCTCAAAACTCCCTTTCTGGCACCCCACGGAAAAACACATGAATCAGAAATTCCTCTGCTTTGTCCTCCTGTAGGGGCCGAGTGGCGGGGAACTCCCCGGTACTCGCGTGGGGATCATAACCCAGAGACCGCGGGGCAACCCTCGGAGAGAAGCCCCTGCGGCTGCTCTTGGCTTCCTTTTGAGCCGGACGGCCTGTCAGGGACCCCGAGGACTGCGAGGCCGGGGGTACAGACCTGGGGTGTGCTGGCGTTCCCTTTCCATCCCAAAGTTCTGTTTTCTTTTTCTTCCACTTCACTCTGGGTCCCAAGCCCTTTCTTTCAGTTTCTCAGCAGACCAGGCCATTTCGTCTGTTCCCCAATATCTTTTAAAAGTTCATTTTGTAGAGCAATCTCCCCACAACGCAGTATCTTTTACTTACCCTCGGGTACTATTAAAACAAGATAACATTCACCATGAAATTAGTCCAAAATATCTTTAATGCTAATATTTACATCGAGAAGGGTTGATGGCTCTTGCACACTCTTGTGTGCAAGGGAGGGAAAAGTAGTACAACTTCTCTGGAGAATAATTTCACAAAATATGTAAATAACTTTAAAAATACGTTTGAACTTGATCTATCTTTTTCTAAGATCTTTCAGAAAAATTACATGAAATCCTTATAACCTACACAGATCTTCATCACATTATTATTTGTAAAAGAAAAAAAGATAAAAACAACTTTATCCACAACAAGAAACATTCTTATGGGCCATAGGTTGTCATTAAAAAGATTGACTAATAATGCCGTCAAAGAAAAGCACGAGAGATAAAAACATGTAAAAACAGAAACAAACAAACAACAAAACACCAAGAAACAAACATCAACAAAAACCTCTGCTTATCAAATTTTCAAAACGTTTAAAAACAAGCTAGTGAATGGTTACATTATATATGGCAAGAGTATCACAGATTTAAAAATAAAACGTAAAGAAAAAATTTAAAAAAAACAAAACAGCTTCCAAGAAAAGTAAATCAGGTATTTGTACTTAGATTGCTAATATAGAAAGCCCTTTTATCAATGCTAATAACACTCCCAAATATTGTGTACATTATTAAAACCATTCTGGAGGACAGTTTGTCAAAGTGAGTTTATTCACAATCCCTAGTTTGTCATTATTGTCTAGCAGGTGCTACGAAGGGTTCTCAATAGGAGCAGAATAAGAGAAGAAGAGTTTTGCTATCAGCCCCTTAGGGAACTATATGCATGTATGGTATTGACAAGTGGGTGGAGTTGAGCTTCCTCCTCCACATGTCTTGCTTTGATTAGTGGGAGCGAGCAGACAGGAGAACATGTCAATTCAAGTTGGGGCTTTAAGAAGTGTGCCATCTTCTGCTTGCCCTAGTGTGCGTCATGAGAAGATGATTCTGTAGCCATTGTTCAAAATTTTAGCCTGGGCCCTTGAATAAGAAATAGACCAGACCGATGAGAGCAAACTTGAAACTCAGACCTAGCAAAGCCTACAGGAACAAGTGCTGATCAACAGAACTTCAATTAAAAAATAAATCTTTGTCGTCGTAGCTCCTAAGTTTTGAAGGCCATTTGTTATTCATGGTTACTGCACAAAACCTACCTGATATGCACGCACAAGGTAGAACTGTCCTATCCAAACGCCCTGTGCACCCTTCATCCCTGGCCCTAAAAACAATGGAAATAGTGAATAAAGAAAAAAGCTATAATCCCTGACTATGTGGAGATGTGGGATGGATATGTACATTCCACACATAATCACATACATAGTTACATAATTACAAATTGTCATAAATGTTAACCAAGAAATTTGGAAAAGCATAGGATGCAAAGAGGAACAGGAGGAATTAACTTCAATTGGGAAATTCAATTGAAATTAATTTCAATTGGAAAATGGGCAAAGTATAAGAAGAAAAGGATTTCAGTTCAGAAGAACAGAGTGAACAAAAAAGAAGAGCAGTGTGGGGCCTTTGAGCTTTCAGTAGGTGGTCAGGGTGCCCAGAGCACAGAAAACTCGAGATGAGGTCTGGGGGAACGGCAGGGTCCAGCTCACACAGGGTCTCATAGGCCATAATGGGGATTTGTGTCTTATGAGAAGCTCAATAAGTGACATACACATATTTCTTTAAAACTAAAACTTACTCATGAAAACATATTAGTCCGAAAACTAGAGCAAATTCAGCCCTTGGCATACACAAATGGACTTTGAACTTTGAAAATATCCAAAAGTGAGAGTGTTCCTACAGAACCCTTACTACAGTGCACATTACAGGGGGCTCTCTAAACACCATCAACTGAAATATTATCTATACGCTAGCTACAAAATAGAAGAAAAGGGAATAATTTACTCATGAAATTCACTTTTAAATAAATGAGATATATAAAATATTCTTGACAATTAACATTTTTGTCACCTTTCCACTTGCTTGTATAGTAACAGTGAAATTAAACAAAAGGAAATTCTTCTTTTGGAAGAGAGGCAAAAAAAAAATTGCTGTGTTTCTGAGCTACAGAAGAGTCTTGCGAAGTATCAATCCAAAAATAGTATAATTACATGATCTAAAATTAAAATAAAATAGAAATAATTTACAATCAGATTCACATATATTTATGCATTATAGATTTACATTTATAATATAAATATAAAATATGCATACATTAATAAAGTACTATGCTAATAAAGATAACTATTAAAATTTCCATTTGAACTATCATATAATCCCTTAAACAGTGGTCCTTCATATTGCAAAATAGAAAAACATTAAAATTGTTTTAGAAGATTAAAAATAACCCACTTGCTGTAGACTCATTGAGTAGACTAGTTGAGGATTAGCATCTCCATTTCATTTGGGAGAGTTAAATCAAAAGAAGGTCCCCAGCAAATGCCAGTACAAGGAGCATCATGATGTACTCTGTCTTTCCTTGTGGAGCACCTGGTGCATCTCCTTCTCCTAGTGTTCTAACCCTGGCGGGGGCACCATCTGATACTTAATAGCCACTAGACCCTCATTTTCTACACCATCCCAGCTTTGTGTACTCCTTCCTTGGGATCTAGAGAACATTTCCTAGTGGGCTTCTCGGGCCTCTGCCAAATGTCCAATTTAGAACACCAGGGATATCAAGATACTTCTCAAAATGTTCATATTCAATTCTAACTCAAAAACTTTACGTCTAAAGTTGCCATTTTTCCTTCCTGAACTCATCAGTTCCTCTCCATTATCAGTATTCCCAACCTGCTAGCATAAGCTTTGCTCTCATGGGAAACATGCTGATGTTGATTCTTGCCAGTGATCATTTCCGCTTTTTCCTAAAAGATTTTGCCAGGTCTAGCTCTTAACATGAAAGACTGTTTTTTTTTCAATTGCTTTGGTAAAACTATTCCTTATTTTTTGTGGTAAAGTTACTCTAAATTGTGTATTTCATGAAAATCTAATTGTTTTCTTGATGTAGTTGAAGAAGGACATGAAAGATCTTCTGGAACTATTGCTTTTTACTTTCTGACCATGATTTCCTGGTTGCAGTAAATCCACTCAGTTTAATACTTTTAATATAATCTTTAGGTACATTGGTTATTTTATCTTCTTCAGTTATTTTAATGTACATTTCATGTATTTCTTCTCTTTTAAAATTAGTGTATTAATTTTCTATGCCTGCTATAACAAATTACCACAAACAGTGGCTTAAAACAACATGAATTTATTATCTTGCATTCTGGATATCAGCAGTCTGGAATCAGTTTCACTGGGGTAAAATCAGTCTATCAACAGGACTGCAGTTCTTTGGGCGGCATTACTGGAGAATCCATCCCTTCCCTCTCACAGCTTCTGGAGGCGGCCTACGTTGCTTGATTCACGATCGCATCTCTTCAACCTCTGCTTTCATTACATCATTTCCTTCCCAAACTTGGATCTTTCTGTCTCCCTTTTATAAGAACTTACGTGTTTAATTTGGAGCTCACCCGGGTAACCCAGGGTACTGTCCTCATCTCAAGATCTTTAAATTAATTATATCTGTGAAGTCTCTTTTGACACATAAGTGAATAGAAGACATTTACATTTTTGTTCTGGGGCTTAGGACATGGACACTTTTGCCAGGGAGGGTGCGGGACATTATTCAGCACTCCACAGT
Source organism: Colobus angolensis palliatus (assembly GCF_000951035.1). Taxonomy (NCBI): domain Eukaryota; kingdom Metazoa; phylum Chordata; class Mammalia; order Primates; family Cercopithecidae; genus Colobus; species Colobus angolensis. The sequence continues at coordinate 4,535,129 of NW_012121043.1, read as the reverse complement.
AAGTTTTACTAGGTCACATCAATACATTTCTTCAAAACTTCTAAGAAATCTCCATTTCCTGAAACATTTGTTTTAGGAAATTCCAAGTTCCCACCATCCATGTCGTTTTCTCCAATGACAGCAGTCAGGTCACTGAGCTTCAGCAAGGGTTCACCTAGAAATTTGATCTGATTTGTACTTTTTAGAATTGTTCCATACCACTTTAGAGTTTGGTAACATCGCATTTCATTTTGTGTTCACTAACTCTTCTTTCCCATCTTTCTGCTTACACAAAAGTCTTCATACTTTCCTCATAATTAGAATTTTTATCAAAGCATTTTAATGTCTGAAGTTGTGCTTCATTTTGCTGATGTATAATGAAGAGTGTTTTAGTTGCAGCTACTTGAAATTTTAAACGTTTTGATGCACCATTTGCCATTAAAACACTGAATCTTTCTCGTTACATTTGTTATCAGCCCAGTTTGTTCTAAACATTGAGATTTCTCTTTTTTCAGTCTTTTTTCTAGGTAACTTTTTAAAAGCCAATGTAAAGAATTGGAGATTTCCAGGTCTTTGTATTTCTGTTAAAGTGTTCTCAAGTCTGGCTTTCACTAAAGTTGCTTCAATTCCTAAAAATTCCTTTTTATGAACCTCAAGCATCTCAAAGATGTGCTCTCTTTCCTTCATAAGGGCAGAAATTTCGATGGCCAGTCAAGGGTGCCACCAGGATGGACCAGGGTGATGTAGAGTTTCAGGGTCATCAGTGGATCTGCAGCTGGGCCCTATCATGCTGCCAGAGTGGAGAACTCTATGAACACTCTGTCTGGAACCAGACCAGTGTCTGGCAAATAGGGTAGACCTTAGCGGAGGTAGGAGAGAAGGAATAACTATTGTATAAAAAACCTTCCAACCTTTCTCAAGCGGTGACAAACAGGTGGGATAATATCACATTACCCTGGGAGATATGGACTGGGCCTCTAGAGGCACATGATCATGGCTGGGGGCTCCCAACACGCTAGCACTGCCATTGGTGCCCCAGAGGCTCAGGGAATCTGTCTTGTCTCATGTGTAAATCATTTAGAATCACTGGTTGAGATCTCCACCAGTTGCAGAGCACTGGTTGAGAGCATTTACAGGCTGCTGAACCTGGCCAATATTTCATTTCCCTTAAACTTTTCATTCTGTGATCCTTCTAAGATTGCCAGATTTAGCAAGTGAAAATATATGTGTTCAGTTAGATGTGAATCTCAAAAAAATATTAATATAAAGACGTACCGTGTAATAGTTGTGATAGATTTATAATAAAAAATTGCCATTTTGTTTGGTATTCAAATTTACCTGGGGATTCTGTATTTCTCCAGCCACTCCACTTCCTGGAGGCATCGTTCTCTCCATAATGATAACGGAAAGCTCACCGCTGTCAGTGCTGCTGCTCATTTGTTTGTTTGACTAGCTTTGAATATGTATCAAGGAGAGGGTTGTGAAGGGACCCCAAAAAGGGTTTCAACCAATGGTATGCTGGAACCAGATTGCACCCACTGGCTAGAGCTGATGGTAACCAGTTTTTTCCAACCCTGTGTTCAGGAACGTCTCATTGACATGGCTTGAAATGCCATGGTTGGCATTTACACCAAAGACATTTTGCACTCAGTACATAAGCGAATTCTAGAGATGAAGGTTTCTTCTGCCTTCTGCCTCTCCACCCCCCACCCCCAAAAAGCATGTTAAACATTTACTTACACATGACCGATTATGGCCAATTGTCTTGAATTATAAACTCTGCCAGTCTTAGAATGTGGAAAGCAATCTTGAAAGCCAGTTTTCTCCCCTTCGGAGTAAGGGTGAGTGAGAAATACCATTGCCACCAGAGGTCGCTCTTAACCTCTTGAATTCAAAAACACTCAAGCTACAGGGAATCACCTCTTGACACAGAATTAGGAAGGGCATTTTCTATACCATAAAGCACGTGACTTAAAATTAATTCTACATTTTAACCTGTCTAACTCTATGGAGTTTCCATAGAACATAAACATAGAATATAAAATAGTTAAAACACTAGTAATACAGGTATTGTTTGTTATCACTTTTCTATTAATTGCCAAGCACGTAAACTTATTTTATTCAGAGAAGATCTCCTTACTTCAGTTCCATCAAAATAAATATAGAATATTAAGAGATGGAGGAAATGGTACTTTATTAAGTTTTAGCTTTACATACACATTCTTGGACACAGAGTAAGTTCAAAGAACTAAGAAAATTTTAGTAAAAGTAAAACACCTTGAAGACCACGTGATCAGCGAGAGGTAATTATTCATATAATTTGGCTTAAGAGAGAGCTCTGCTTAAAACATAGCTGTGTTCAACTATATTTTCTTAAAGATGTAATAAAACTACAAATATTTAGTGGACAGTGTCTATACAGTATATGAAATGAGTAGAATATTACTATTCTTTAAGATAAGGGTCTAATGGAATAATTTATATGTATATATAAAATATTAGATACATATATTTCCAAATAGCAAATTATATAGTGGAATTTTCAACAAGTTGCTATGAGAACTTAGAAAAACACAGCTAGTCTTTTAAAATGCTTCTTTTCTCTTAAATTTATTGGCTGATTTATGGCCTCTGGTGAACAAGAGGCTTACATCCTATTAAAGAAATGTTTTAAAAAGTGAAGAAACAAATAAATAAATTATAAAATTATTTCAAATGGTCTTAAGCTTTATGAAGAACATAATAGAAGTTGATGAAATATGGGGAAACTGGGGTGCAACTGGCATGGTCCGATAAGTTTCTTCTGGGGAAAACTGAACTGAGTCCTGAACGAGGAGTTGGCCTTATGAGATTTAAAGAGAGAATATTCTAGGCAGAAGAATGGAAATTTTAAAAGGCCCATGTGATGAGCATTCTGAAACTCTTACAGATATATAAATGAACAGTCAGAACAGTAGTTAAAATACAGGATTTGTTGGTAGGCTTGCCTGAAGGAACATCTTTTCACATGTAATGGATGGACCTGTTGAATGATCCATCCCTTTTGCAATCTGGACTGCACAGACTATTTGGTTGCTAGGTACAGCCAATCTCCTGCAGGCGCTGAGAAGGGAGTTCAAATGTGCCCCTGAAAGGAAATGTAGAGACACGCTTGTAAGAGAGCAGCTTGCTCCAAAGCACTTCGACCATGAGATCTCAGCATGAAAGACTTATTTCTTTTTAAACAACATGTGGAGGGCTGAGTGTGGTGGTTTACACTTGTAATCCCAGCACTTTGGGAGGCCGAGGCTGGAGGTCTGCTTGGAGCCAGGAGTTCAAGACCAGCCTCGGCAATATAAGAACCTGTTTCTACACAAATTTTTAAAAATTAGCCAGGTGTGGTGGTGCGCACTTGTCCTAGCTACTCGGGAGACTGAGGCAGGAGAATCACTTGAACTCAGAAGTGAGCTATAATTACACTACTGCCTCCGCTTCCCAGATTCAAGCGATTCTCCTGCCGCAGCCTTCTGAGTAGCTGGGATTGCAGGCGTGCGCCAACATCCCTGGCTAATTTTTGTATTTTTAGTAGAGATGTGGTTTCACCATGTTAGCCAGGATGGTCTCGAACACCTGACCTCGTGATCTGCCTGCCTCGGCCTTGCAAAGTGCTGGGATTACAGGTGTGAGCCACTGAGCCTGGCCTAGATTATTTTTTAAAGATATATAAAAATGAATTGCTTACTTGATTACAGCTGATGAGGCATTTTTAAAAAACCAGGAAACAATATAATTTGGTTTTTTGTTTAGACTAGATTTCATGAATCCATTTCTGGAAACAAACTTTTTCTTTGCACTTCCATGTGATGCGTGGTGCAAGTCGTTCTTTCCATCTTTCCTGGTCCAAGATGGCTAGAATGTGAGTAAAAGAGACTTCACACACGAAAAGCACATACCTAGAAGTCAGAGAACAGGATCCTTTGTAGGATCTGGCTATCTCTTCCTCTGTCATGTGTGGGCTTACCTTGATTGAATAACCCATTTGTTTCATTCATTCATTCATTCAGTTTTGACATCAGACTAACATGAGCTCATATTTATCATATGATGCAATACAAGCTCTTTAACTCTAAAATTCAGCCATATCAACAGTAAAATGAAGATAGTAAGTTATTTAATGGTTACTGAGGTTAAATAAGATTGTACAACTGCTAGCACATGCCATGGACCGGTGGTTTCAGTAAATGGTGGACTTGCTATTACTGTGTTGTTTTTATTGTTCATTTACTAACTCAGAAAACTATGTATTAGCTAAGTTCTTTATTATGAGAACTGTGTTAGATTCTGGGGATAAGGACAATAAATAATTGAGTTTATTTGTCTAACATATATATATATGTGTCTGATATTTGTCTAACGTATTATGCATACATACATATATTATTACTAATCACATGCTATGTAGAAATGTATTCAAAGCAATAGCTATAATATTGATATCTATCATGAGCAAGCTGAGGCTCAGAGAGGGTAATGACTTTCTCAAGATGGCACAGCTCATATCAGAGCTAGAGTTTGATGGTGGTTCACCAGCCCCTTTCTGTTCCTTTAACAATTAGCACCAAAGAGCCTGTCACCTTGGCACAATAAAGAGTGGTTAGTTTTTTTGTAAGGTAACTGTTGTTGGGTGTTAGAGAAGGCTCCAAAGAATGGTGTACTTTAAGTTGGCTTTGGAAAGAAAAGTATGTGTTTATCAGATGGGGAATGGGGAAGAAACATTGGGAGAATAAGTAGCAGAAAGGGAGATTAGCATTTGTTGTTGTTGTTGTTGTTGTTTTTTCCAAGAAGTGAAAAACAAAAAGCTTAGTTCCAGTAGCAACCATGGCATATAATGATATATTAATGTCTTTTTAACTGAAGAAAAGCAGAACTTTATTAAACTATAAAAATCAGTTATAAAGTTATCTTTTACACTCTTGTTAAAAATCTTGTAGAAAAGCACACAGTAAATTCTTATAATAAAAGACAAACTCATGATTTTTAAGAGTGTGGAAAAATAAAAAGGAGATTTTTTTTAAAAATTAGAGTTTGTTTTACTGAATGGTTAATAAGGATGAAAATAGAGCTCATATTTCATCCATTCTTAGTATGTGCATTTTTTGTTTGTTTGGTGGGGCTGCAAAACGACAACTTGCTGACTGGTAGTTCAATGTCATATGTTATTTACCTTTTATATTCTGAATTCTAATAGGTTATGTGAGAACTCTGTGGAGGAAAAATTGTTGTTGCTGTTGGTGAAGAGTTTTAAATCATTCGTTTAAACAATGAGTTTGCTTTAGCATACTGTAGAGCTAAAGCAAAAACTCTAAAATTTAGCCATATCAACAGTAAAATGAAGATAATAAGTTATTTAATGGTTACTGAGGTTAAATAAGATTGTACAATTGCTAGCACATGCCATGGACCGGTGGTTTCAGTAAATGGTGGACTTGCTATTACTGTGTTGTTTTTATTGTTCATTTACTAACTCAGAAAACTGAGAAAACTAAAATGGTTTGACAGAAATATCTTTTGGATAAAGATTATTCCCTTCGTGTTTCTGTAATCTGTCAGCTCTTCAGACTTCTACTTGATTCCTACCCAACTGAGAATCCATGGTCAACTATTCCAACATTGTCTGCTCTTATATCCTCTTTGATTTTTCTGTGAATATCTTGAAAACATCCTGTCTGAATAGCCGCCCTGCCATTATTCTGCCCTTTAGATAAGAATTGTTACCACAGCATATTAATATAGCCTCCCAAATAGATCCACTGGAATCTCATATTCTCGGATCACAGATGGGTTCTCTTTATCAGTATGGCCCATTTATTTCTGTCTAACTCCAATCTACTACCCAAACTAATCTTTGCCAGATGTGTTCATTGAATCCAAGTCCCTTACTCTTTTCTTTCCATTTCTGCTTCTGTTACACCTCTCACTCCATTGGTTTTTACATTTTTATCAGAAATCTTTCAGGGTATGTTTCACTATCAACCATTTTCTCTTTAATAACTATAATTTGGTTTCCACATATTTCATGGCAAGTGGGAGGCAGCACAAGATAGAAACTTTACTTGCATATTAACCACAGCCCACCCTTTCTGGCTCAGGCTTTTGGGCCCTAAATCATCTCGTGTATGGAATAATAGTAGTAAAAATGCACTTCATGGTTTGTTGTGAGAGTGAAATCAGATATAGCATGTAAAGGATCCATCATATGGCTTATAGGCACAAGGTGTACAATAAATATTAAATTATTTCTTTTTCCCTTGTTGGGTAATTCATGTTTTGCTTCTTTTCCTACTAGTCTAAGCTCGTATTTCCTTTGTGGATTTCCTCTCTCGCCTCAATGTTTTCCGTGTAATCTTCATCTCTTCATTGTTTTTTATAATAATTTTACTTGTTAAAACTTCACGCCTCATTTTATGCATATCTACCCCAATTATATATTTTTGATTTATCAAACTTTGGGTTTGAAAGTAGCCTTATTGACCGCCTGATTAAACTTTAGTATTTTGATGAGAGACCCAAGTCTCGGAAACATTAAGGCACTTTCCAGAAACACAAGAATCAGTGACAATAGAACCTACATCTTCTGACTTTTGGACAACTGATCTGCCAGTCCTTTCTCCAAAGCTCAACGTTTCATTTGAATCAAGGGTTCATACTGCAGGAATCTTAAATTTTTCATAATTATCAAAGAGTTTTTCACACCTATTATCTCAGCATCTCCAGTTTTCACTTGAGCGTACTGAAGCTCAGTAAATGTGAATACTCTCTCAGGTTGTGTGACTAGTTGCGACAGAGCAAGGATCAGATTCCAGTCTTTGACTCTGTTTCTATAAAGTCCAGGTACTTCATTTGCAAGAACTTAGGCCTAAGATCTCCGCTTCGTACTTGTCACGCCTTTTGCATGGTTTAGTCATTGTTCTCAGCACTGAGAGAATTATTTCTTGCTATTACTCTGCTTGGCTGTAAATTTAAAAGATTACACCAAAATCACATGTAAATGTGTTATTAAAATACTTTAAGAGGTTTCTGATTATAATGCATTATTCTCTATACATAAGCACAAATACACTATTTTTTGTTTCATTAGTAATCACTTCGTATAATATATACCAGTCAATTTATTCTAAGTCAAAGGAAGCATGTTATTCTTTCTTTTTTTTTTTTTTTTTCTTTTTCCAGGATTCCTTTGCAGGCAAGGTAAACAATGAGTTGCTATGTGGTAAATCTTCTCGGGGATGACTTAACTACCCAATTCCCAGACACTCTCATGTAGCACTCAGATATATCGTAATGTGAAGCAATGGCAAAGATAGCTCTACACAGGCTGTTATAAGGTGGCACGAACGAAATATAGCTAACCATGGGGAGTGTATTGGGATGGTTTATGACTAGAAGGAGATTGTAAAAATTATAAGTAGTAGAACCTGTTTGCATTGGAATAGACAAGCCAGCTTCAACCAAAAAAGTCTTTAATATTAATATACCTAAGAGTAATATGACATTCACTAGCATCGTGTTCTCCAAATACACCTGTTATTATGTTCAGGGTGAAAGCTTAGAGTCATTTTATTTGAAAATATTTTTATTCTCTCCAAACTAAAGTTGTATGTATTATATTCTCTATCATTTATATTTCACTAAACATGGTAAAATTTTATGTAACTTGAGATCATTTTCTCAGGTAGATTATTATACATATGTACATAAATAATATATGATAATAAATATAATTTTGTGATTAATGTACTACTTATCATTTTAATGAAATAATTTATATATTTGACATATAATTTATTTAATTTACTCCAAATAAGTATTGATTCATTATTGACATACTTAATATACACTTTATTATATATTAATTTATGTATTTATGAAATATATAACCTGACTAGTTACAATCAGGAAAATTATTCTAACATGGAATATGGGATTTGTCAAGAAAGTAATAGCATTCAGTTTCAAATATTAATTACACAGGCACCTACATAACATGTTACGCTTGCTGATGAAGCAAACATGATAAACCACATTAATAAATGCATTCAAAGTTTTAAATAAGGTAGGCAATAGTATCACTCTATACAGCACATAGATCATGTCTAGGTGGTATTGTCTCCAGAGACTACAGTTTTAAAGAAACATTGGGCAAATTGTAATAACTTCTGGTAAAATCTATGAGAATAAGATATTTTCTTATTAGAAGTGATGGATGGAATGGAAAATATTAAGCATCAGCAAAAATTGATGCTAAGGTGGGTGGGCAGGGAGGAGACAGGATTGAGAACATACTGGGTATAGTTAGCCTCAGAGATACTAAAGGCGTAACATGAAAAGGGAAATTAACCTTGTTTGTATAGCACTAGAAGACAGATTAAGATCGCAGCAGTTTTTGGATCATCTTAGGAAGTCAGACTTCAGCTCAATCATATAAAGATGTTTTTGACAATTAGTGATGCCTAAAAAAGAATAGGCTCCATATAAAATTACTGGTTTTTTTATTGTTGATTGTTTTAGGTAGAGTTTTTTATACAACATGGACTATTGTGCAGGAGAGGATCAACATGTACTGGATTTAAATTTAGTGTAATGAATGTTTAAAGAAGGTGATCATATGTCTTATAATCCCAATAGGACACATTTAAGAATGAAGAAGGACAATAATAATAGGTAGTAGGTTGGAGCTGGGAGTAATGGCTCACGCCTGTAATCCCAGCAGTTCGGAAGGCTGAAGCAGGCTGATTGCTTGAGCTCAGGAGTTTGACACCAGCCTGGGCAACATGGCAACACCCTCTCTCTACAAAAAATAAAAAATAAAAATAATTAAAAAATTAGTCAAGCATGGTGGTGAGCACCGAGCATGGTCCCAGCTACTCTGAAGGCTGAGGGCTACTCTGCAGGCTGAGGGCTACTCTGGAGGCTGAGGGCTACTCTGGAGGCTGAGGGCTACTCTGGAGGCTGAGGCGAGAGGATCACTTAAGTCTCAGAGGCAGAGGTTGCAATGGGCCAAGACTGTGCCATTGCACTCCAGCTTGGGCGAAAGAGTGAGACCCTGTCTCAATAATAATAATAAGTATCAATAATAATAAAGTAGGTTGGGACAAGACTCCTAAACAGTAACTATCTCTGAGAAACTGGTACTCTGAGGCAAATTCTGAATCAATGATTTCATAAATCATGGAATTCATAATCTTGATAATGATGATGATGATGATAAAAACACTTTAATAACACTTCTTATATGTCAGAAAATGTATTACATTGTTTACATGTAACATAAGGAGTATTATTATCTATGTTTTGCAGATAAGGATAACTGCAGTTCAATTTCCCGGGTTTATCCAAGGTCACACGGCTGGTAAGAAATGAAACCACCTGGTAAAGGTAAAGCCAGGTTTCCAATCCCGGCAATCTGTTTCTAGAGCTCATGAACTCAACTACTACACTAGACTACATCAATTATAGTTTTAAAACTTGATTTTGGATATTATTATTTTGAAATAATAATTATAGATTTATGGGAGGTTACAAAAGTAGTACAGAGAGGTCTCGTTTTGCCTTCTACCAATTTTCCCCCATGGTTACATCCTACAGAAGCAGAGTAGATACAAGCCAGGAAACTGACATTGTACTACGTGTGTGTGTGGTTGCTATGCTCTTATATCATATGTGTAGATTCAGATAACCACAACTGCAATCACGATACAGATCCAGTCAATCACCACAAAGACTTTTGTCATGATTAGCCCTTTATAGTCACACATGTCCTCCTTCCCTCACCATTCCTAACACCTGGCAACTACTGGCCTGTTCGTTTCTATAATTTTGTCATTTTGAGAACGTTTTATAAATGTAATCATAAGGTAAGAGGCCTTTGAGATTGACATTTAAAATTTAGCCTGATGCTGAATAGAAATTTAAACATATCGATTGTATGATTTCTATGCACACAATTCCATTTGATTTCATAATAAAACATTTTAATACATAACATAATGCAGGAAATGTATGAAAATTTATAACATTTTTAGAATAAATATATTAAGAACATTGGATAAAAAAGTAAACGTTTGCATTGGGTTTACTGTATAATAATTGACATTTTGGTTGTGCTTATGATTTTTTTAAATGATTGGCTGTTTACTTTGAACATCTTAAATGACCTGCTTTGTTGCCTATAAACAGGGAAACAACTTGATACGCTGATGGGGAAGAATATAATTTAGCAATCAACATTCACATTTATTTTAAATTGCATTCCCAGACATAGGGAAATATTAAAAAGGAATTAAGAATTTTTCTCCATTAGAGTTTTAGTTAGAACCACTTCATTAAATGGGAACTTCAAAGTAAATAGGCAGGCAATTAGGTATCTCCACTAATCACACTGGCTGGGAAAATTGTTTCTCCGCTTCTCATTTCCAGTTAGCTCCACGAAATAATGTTATCTATAACATAATGCTTTTGACTGAAGAAAATAAGAAAGGCAAATTAGCGAACCTAATTGCTAATAACATTTACATCTAAAACATTCTGTTACAAAACAGCTTAAAAATTCAACAGCTAACAAGATGAACACTGATTTTTGGAACCATTTTCCTAGTTATTTATTTATTTTTAGTAAAAGAATATGCTAATGCACTCTAAGCTCTCATGCACACATGTGTAAAAATCAATTGACTGACCTCCAGAAATGCAGTCAAGCAGACGCTGTCATCTGCATGACGCCCCACAGCATGGCACGGTGCTGGCCACATAACCTGTGTTCAGGAGGTGTTTGGACAACAAAATAGAGAAAACAAAGAAAAATTACAATCGAAATTTTTACTAATTTTTTTCATCTAAATCCCATCAATGAAAATTTATGTATTTCTTCACATAGAAGATATGCATGAATTGTACAGAAAACTAATAGCAAAGATAATGAATATAAATATTTGTTTTCCGAAGAGTTCATTATGGACAGACAGTCCCACAGAAGTCAAATTCTCTAATTTTTTTATTTTTCAAAATATAACTAAGCTACTTTATCTTGTATATAGAAAAATACCTAAAACACATGTATAAATGCTTTATGAGATAACATAAAAATTAAGCCAATGAATGACCAATGTGAACACGAGATCTCTTTTCATACTTATATTTCAATATGAACAAAGAAAGAAAAAAAACCAAAATAAGCAAACAAAAAACAACCAGCAACAAAAAACAAACTCCCCATTCACAAATGTAGTCGCTTTCAACTTTGTACACAGATGTTTTTGTGTCTGTCTACAATTGTTAAAACAAAATCTATCTAGAAAAGGAGTTTTTCCCTTAAATTGGACTGAATATTATCCTGTTAATAAATATGAATTATTCCCTCATATACAGACCAACATTATATAGTTATATGTAATCATTTGTTATTCAACAAGTATTCATTAAGTCTTTAATTATACACAGGCATTGGGAACATAAAAATATTTTTTGGTTTGCCCTCTAGAATATAATAGATACATACATAAAAAATTAACTCTAACATGTAAGTGCTAGAAATAGAGTCCTTTTGATTCTTTGAAGTTAGAGTAAAGTTATTATTCCAGAGTGAGGAAGAATGACAGAAAACACAATACGGTCCTCTAAGATCAGTATCAAAAGTGGCTACCCAAATAATTAAGTCCAAATGTCTAATTTTACTGATAGGGAAACAGATTTGAAAGCATGCCACAGTGAGTTAGACTGTATCTTGACTAGATGCCAGATTTTTAATATCTTGACTGCTCACTTTACAAGGTTATTGTGAAGAATAAATGAAGTGTAATATACAAAGTCTTTGGCATATAGCAAGGCCTCAATAAACATCTGGGAAGAAGTCTGCTGCAGTGGAAACAGCATGAACTTGGAATAAAATATACTTGGATTAAAATTCCATTTCTTCCTAATGTGGCATTTAACTTACCATTGCTTGATCTAATATTATTCTTCTTTAAAATAGAAAAAAAAGAAAAAGATATTCATTCCAATATTTCATGCTCATTTAGCTAAGTGAGAATTTATTAAGTTTATCATTGAATAAATGTATCATATCATTAATCATTTAATGGTTGATAGATTTTTAAAGAAGAGATTTTTTTCTTCGGAGGAAGATAAAAACTTGATAAATATTTTGAATTTGAAGATGGTATTCCTAGTAATGCAGCTAAAAGAGAGTTAAGTTGTACAGCATAAGAAAATGTGATGTTTTGATTGTGTTTTGATATTCCGCTCAATGACTGGTAATTGACCAAGAAGAAGGAGGTAACCACCAGCACACACCCTTTTCATGGCTGCCCTAGTCCAATCAAGAGCATCTCATTCTTGTAACTCTTGTTACAATTACTACATTGTAATTTTTCAGTACATGAATTGGAGGACCATTAATGGCTTTATTAAAAATCTCATGAGAGAAATTACAGTGGGATTTGCAGTTGTTTTGCTGTTATGTGACTTTTTCTATATTCCTAAACACTTTGTATGGAGCATGACATATGCAAATAGTTCTGTTTCCTTGAAAATTAAATAAGGGATGCTTTACAGCTGGGTTAGAGTTGAATGGAGCAGAGACGCATGTATGGAAACAGGACCCTGCAGATGGAGAATATAAGCCTCTTCAGAATTTACTGACATTTTAGGGAAGAAAACCTTGAACCTCCACAGAGCGTGTAATTGGAGCTCCAAGTTAATCATACTTGTAACACAAAGGGCGAGAAGTTCTCAGTTAACACCTTGGCTGCATTTTATGTGAAGATTTAATGAGATAATGAATATAACTACCTGGGTGTTGAGACAAATAGACAATGATGATCCCTTTTCCTCTTTGACTTCTAGCATTGATTAGTAGCACCCTGGCCCCTGATAATCGGATTGGAGTTAGAGTCTGATGCCAGCAGGAACACTCAGATATGCTTTCCTAAGAATTTGCAATTGGAACTAAGAGTGTATATATATATATACACACATATACATGATAGCTGGATATATGGATAAGAAGGAAGAAAAGGCAGGCAACAGAGCTGAGATGAAGCACACTCACACAAAAGTACCAATTCTATTTCCATTAAAACATTGCTGTATTTCCTAGTGGAAGCATTATTTTCTTGGTAATTAGTTACACTAAGATATCAGCATCCAAATTTCTGGGGACAAGATAAAATTTTTAAGAGACTTGGTAGGGGTGCTAGAGATAGAAGCCACTGCTACCATCTTCCACTCCTTGGTTCCAAGATCCTTTTATTTTAGCTTTAACATATACAACTCCTTTCATTGTTTACAGTATCAAAATAATATTCAAAGCTTATTTTGCGTTTGTCGGGCAGCCCCCTAGAGACACAGTGTTCTTTCAACTGGCCCCATATCTGAATCTTGGAACAGGTCTTCTGACACTGTATAAGGCAGACCATTTCTGGATGAAGGAATACATGTTAGAATTGGAAAGCATTTTCCTCATTATTTTGCAAGAAAGAATTGAGCTCTTTAGACAGAAACAACGTGTAAATTACCATAATCATGAATAAGAGAATGGATAATGATGCTAGAAGAAGCACTGTGGACAAGGCAGGTATATCCACACCCAGAATAAGTATGTTTTACAGTGAAGAGAAAATTTGCTCCCTCTGTGGTACAAGGATTCCAATTTAATTGTCCTGCCCCTAGGTGACTGGTCAGTCCTTTAGGTAATTGAATTATATTAGAAACTTAGCCTTGATCTCTGCTGTTGGCAGATTGGGAATACAGCAGGGACAGGAATCAAATAGGGCTTGTTAAAAGGAATGTCATATTGCTAAACCTATACATGACTTTAACAATCTTGCCAATATCGGTGATTTTTTCATGAACTATAGAAGGAGATTGAGTGATAACACTCAAAACTGATTATATTGTCTACCTGATTGTTAAGAACCTCCTCTCCAGTAGGGAAATTTGTTGAATATTGGTTGATGTGGATGAAGCCTTTTTTTTTCTTAACATTCAGTGATCATGAGGACTTACAAAAAGGTGTCCTTTGAGAGTGATGGGATAATGCAGAAGAAACAGGTGCCACAGGACTCTGAACCAAATATGTATGAAACTTTCTTATGCTGTCAGACACTGCTAAAGCCTTATCTAACTCCTCTTGAGAATGGAGTGTTGCGATGCACACGCAACTTTATGATTTGGTGGATCAGATAACAATGAGTTCATAGACGGGCAGATTAGTTTCAGATGCACCTGCCATTTCACGATAGGAATGCCAGGAACCCAGGCTTTACCAGATCCTAGAAATATGCCCAGGAACTGATTTTCAAAATGTAAATAAGTTATCTGTGTTAAGAAGGCATAGCTGCAATCAAAAGCTGTAGGAGTCTGCATCATGATTCTCCTATCAGGATTCCCAGACAGTCCATCGCATTCCTATCTGCAATAGACATTTGGAGCACTTTTGAATCTGCTGGGTTTTAAAGCCCAAGCAGGAAAGCAGCTGCACTATACCTGCTCCAGCTTTAGAACCTATTCTTGTTGTGGCCCTGTATTAGTTTTCTATTGTTTTGTTGCATATTACTACAAAGTTGGGGACTAAAACAACAGAAAATGAATTTTATCTTACAATTCCGTAAGTCAGAAATTCAAGATGGTCTTATTGTGCTACAACCAAGGTTTGGCAGGGCTTCATTCCTTTCCGGAGGTTCTAGTTGAGAATCATTTCCTTGCTTTTCCAGCTATTAGAGGTTGCCCACATTCCCTGCTTTATGACCTTCCCTGATTTTCTATCTTCAAATCAAGCCTTGCTACATCTCTGACTATTCTTCATAGTTACATCTCCTTCTTTTGCAACAGAAGGAAATAGTCTCTGTTTTTAAGGACCTGTTTGCTTATATTGAGTCCACTTAGATAATCCAGGATAATCTCCCCCAACTCAAGGTCCTTAACTTAATCATATTTGCATAATCCCTTTTGCCAGGTAATGCGGCATATGCACAGCTTCCAGAGGACCTGGACATCTATGAAGGGTCATTATCGTGCCTAATGTCAAAACTTCCTGTTACCTGATTCAGAACAGCGTGTTTTATGAAGTGCACACTGCCTGCAAGATCTAAAGAAGCTCATTAATTACCTCTTTCTGTGTCATAGAGATGCAAGGCAAAGCACCTTCCTGTTCACTTTGAGAGAAATATCTGGGAATTCCTCAATTCTACTGGATTTCTAGAACCTCGTGAAGATTACAGGTCTCTGAGGTTTCACAGGATTTATTTCTTCCCTCGGGCATGGCTATATCTCATCAATACATTTAGGGTATTTGCTGCTTCCTGCTTACCAGGTCTGACCAGAATGATGTCATAAATGTATTGGGCCAGTATAATATCCTGTGGGATGGTGTATGATCAAGTGCCCTGAACATTAGAGTATGAAAGATAGTCAGAAAATGGACACATTCCCAAAATAATAGAATAAAGTTTTACTGCTGCCAGCATGGTCTAATAATTACAATCCTGGTGAGGTGGCACTTGCCAGACTAAAATCTGCACATTTAATGAGAATGGGTGTGTTAATTTGCTCTAGCAAAGAGATCACACTTGGAACACCAGTTGCAATTGGTGTCACTACCTACTCAAAGTCGTTTGCTATTTTTTTCTATGACCTACCTATCTTGTCACAGACTAAAGAGAAAAGTATATAAAGATGTTTCTTTCAATAATTTGATATTATTTTCCCAGTTTGAAGCAAGGAAAAAACAATTAGATCCATTATAATGGATAGGGCCAAGTATAAGGATCTGGAATTTTTTGTCCCTATCAAAATAATAAAAACAAATGTAACACCACATCTCTGGGAAAAACACAGATTAATACTACCTTTAAAGACTTGGAAGAGAGAGACTGGCAGATCATCTGGATCCACCTCTGATGGATTTGAGCTAAATCTTCATCACATGACTCCTGGAAATACCCTTTTTGACTGGTAGACCATAGAGGCAGTTTCAGTTCCTTGGAAATAGTGTCAACTGAGATTAAACATCCAATCATCTTTCGAAAGCTTGAGTATTTCCTCCTCCTCAGTGCACAGTGACCATGGCAAGTGTCTATAGGTCCCTTTGGGGAGGGTTAGAAAGATGATTTTCAGTAAATACTTTTGGCAAATTCTCAGAGTTTATTCAAAGGGCTTCAGTTGTTTGAACTGGTTGAGGTATGCAATGTAAGTCAAAGGCGGAGAACTCGCACTTGACAGCTCAGGTTCTGTGCAATGCGTTTTCTTTCAGGTACGTTGTGTGTGTTGATCCTAAGCCATGTTCCAGTTATGGTTCTAGAGACAATGAGAGGTGATGAGTGGATGTTGAAGAGATTGGCCGCTCTGTGAGATAACTGCTTCAGATGAGATCGGAAAGGATTTGTCCCCTCACTCAAGGAAGAAGGGGCTGCTTCCTTCAGGACACACAGTGGAACTTAGAGGTTCCAGTTTAACAGATTTATCCTTCAGCTCAAATGTCCCACATCCAGCTCCCTGTGTCTTATTCCCTTAACTCAATGCAAAAATGTTCAAATAAGAGGCCTATTAATATTCTGAATTAAATTTACATGGTAATTTTTCAAACCCATAGAGTTAAATTTTGGATCTGTTTTTTGCCATATTGGCCATCCTATCTCTTGTAAATAAGAGATAAGAGATTATTTTAGGGTGGTAATTGAAATACTCCAGTTCTCTGCTCGTAACTTGACAAGAAGAATTTAAAGCACTGAATGCAAAATTTTCTTTATGTCATTTTCCAGTGTAGCCAGACTCCACCACAGAGCCCTGGACGTCATTCACTCAATGGTACTTTGTCTAAATGCTATGTATGACCGACATCCCATTTTACACATATTGGAGTCGAGGTCATAATTCCGATCACACCCATCCAGGACAGAAAATCTCTCCCAGGGTCCCATCTTTGCAGGACAGTTTCTTGGAACTACTGCTGGACAAAGAAAAATACTGTGTTAGTCAGAGTTCAGTCAGGGAAAAAAAAATTTATCTATATATTTCAAACAGATTTAATCCAAGATCAGTTATTTGAAATAATGTTGGTGAGGGCAGAGAAGTCACTGTAAGGACTGGGGATGCTATCAAGAAATTACAAAGCTGCAAGAAGTCGATGCCAAAATTTCACCCACAAAGCAGGGCATGGCCACTGGAGTTTGGATTTTAAGAAGCGTTCCACTGCCACCACTCCAGGAGTCTGAGCTGCTGCACTATTGCAGGAGAAATAATGGATTTTAACTCTTTTTCTTCTGAATCTTTGTCAGTGCCTGCAATAGGCAGAGCCTAAAGCACAGACTTGCTGGTGAGGGGCCTGGGGATAAACCACAGTACAGGGAAGATGGCAGAAAGAAGAGGAAATAACACATCAAAAGATAACCACCAGCCTTTTCATGGCTGCCCAAGTCCAATCAAGAGCATCTCATTCTTGTACTGTTGTTGTAGCTTCTTAGCAGAATGTTCTTTTGACCACTCATAAGTCATATCCAAAGCAGGAAGCATCATATTTTAAAAATATAGGCCTGAACTCGACATTTTGTCCTTATTTGAAACTTTCTGGATACCTTTCATTGCGATTGAAATAAAATCCAAACCCTTACTGTGCCTACAAACCTGTGTATTTTTGGCTTTTGTTGGGCCTCTAACTTTGAAACCTACCACTTTCTACCACACCTACTGCACTTCTCACTCATCAGGGATAACTTCCTAATGTTTCTCAAACACACCAAGCCCATTCCTGCCTATTGCTTCGCACTTGCTGTTCCTTCAGCTTAGAAGGATCTTTTCTCACATACTCCTCTATTTGACTACTGTTCATCATTTATATTTCAGCTTAAAGGGCACATTCAGACCTTATAACTCTTCTACTCTATTATTATTATTATTATTATTATTATTTTGAGACTGTGTCTCACTCTGTCACCTAGGCTGAAGTACAGTGGAGCAATTTCAGCTCACTGCAACCTCCACCTCCTGGGTTCAAGTGATTCTTGTGCCCCCTGGGTAGCTGGGATTACAGGCATCCACCACCATGCCCAGCTAATTTTTGTATTTTCAGTAGAGATAGGGTTTTTCCACATTGGCCAGGCTAATCTCGAACTCCTGGCCTCAAGTGATCCACCCACCTTGGCCTCCCAAAGTGCTGAGATTACAGGAGTGAACACGCCACTTGGCCTCTTCTACTCTATACTTAGATAGTAAAATGGTAGAGCAAATAGGGCCCTATCATTTTCATTTTTAATGTTATTGTAATGATTCTTTCACAGACAGCTAACCATAGATTTATTGTATTTTACTTATTTTGTGTTTTATGTATTTTTGGAACCACTGGGCAGAAAATTATAATATTTCTATAAAAATAAGATGTCTCTAAGAAAAAAAATGAACCTATCATCAAAAATATCTCATGAATATAGTAAAACTGGCCATCACTAAAAATTTAAGCATATCTTATTATAAGACTTTTAAAGGAAGGAAAAACACCATCTGAATACAAACTACCAGTAATTAAATAAAGTATACTTTGTTTACAGACTGGCAAACTGTTTAGCATCCTGTAATTGGTCATGTTGGACAATTTATGGTTTGTTTTCTTCTTTTGATAGGGTTTCCATCTCACTTACAAAAACGACAACAAGAAGCAACTATCACTTTAGATTAAAAAAAAAAATTACAATACCACAGGACTTTTCATAGGGCTCAAATAAGTCATGACAATCATATAGAAACCTGGAGTTCTCTCATGATCTTAGCTATTCAGTTAAGGGTATGTGTTAAGCTCTTCTACTCCATTATAAGATGAAAGCTCCATGGATTTTTTTTCCTGTACCTTGTGATGTATCTGCCCCAGAAAGAGTAATGGAACTGAAGAAGAGATAAATGACAGTTCTGTACAAAGAATTCTGACCCTTTCATGAATATACCAAAGTATAACCCAGTTGTGCCCTCTGGCCTTCAGTGGGAGCAAACTTTTCTTTAATTCTTTAATAAAATAATTTGAATTCCAATCTCACTTTAGACTGAAAGAAATTTAGATTCTTCCCAAATATTTCTGCGAATTCTTGGAGATCATGCTTATATATCTCGGTTGTTAACTTTTCAGCTCCACTGCCAAATTCCTGGTTTTGGCTGGTTTCTCCCTGACCATTCTGGCTACCTCTCCACCACTCTACATGTTCCTCCAGCTTTTCTGGTCGGCCTCACCTCAAATTGTAAATATAGACTTTAGTCTCCAAAGCAAAGGGAGGAGACAGCCCTTTTTTTGGAGTCGAAATCATATGATACTAGTTATCAATTCTGGAAGACAGACCACCACTACAACTTGCTACTTCATTCACTTTGTAATAATATGGAAGTAAGATAAGTTAGTAGTTGCTAAAGCTGTATTAAAGATTTGGGATTAGGGAAATTACAGCATAGAATAGGAAATTGCTCTTTCTAGATTTACTAATCATTCGCTGTCTCAGGGAATTTTAAAATCATATTGTAGCTATGTTTTTCCTTTGGACTTGATCTGTACCCATGTTGCTGGGACCCATTCTGTCTTTGCAAATTCTTCTCTCCTAGTTATTTTATACTATCCATCCATAATGACCTCATTCCTTCTCCATCCTCCACCACCATTGCTGACCCCACACCCAGCAAAGCTCCAAAAAAGGGGAGAAGAAACTCCCCCGCAACAAAGCAACAATAAAAAACGAACTGCAAAACAAACAATCCAAACACACACACATACATGCATGGACGCACGCACACATACAATCCTGCATTTGGAGCCACCTGCTGAAAGCTGAAATTACTATACCTTAGAGTAATCTCTCTATACCAGCAAGAACAAATATGAACTTTATTATGCAAAGCATTTAATTATGGTTAAATGTTTTCTCATTCAAACACTGTCTTACGCCTTGCCTTTCATAATGAAAAAAAAAATCTTTTCTAAAAGAAAGCAAGCCTTTCTCTACCTAAGAGGAGTTATATAGGTCCCCCAAAGATAGAAAAGTGTGCAATATTTTTCTTTATTTTAAAATAGCCATATTTCCCTATAGCCATAAATGAACAGTGTATGCTTTTTCTTTCAACTCCGAATGTGCCAGGAGTTATGCATAGAGACTGATACAGAAAGTGAACACAGCACATTAACTGAGTCAGTGACCGAATCCTTCACGTATTTTCAGAACTCAGAGGAATTCTCAACATTAGATATTTCTTAGAACCAGCTGGGGAGGTTTAAAAAATTCCAGTGCTGAGGTCCCACAGCAGACCTATAAATCTGACTCTCTGGGGCTAAGACCCAGGCATCAGTAGTTTTACAAGGTCCCCAAGTGATTCCAATAGGCAAAGTTGAGAATGACAGAGAAGAAAAATTTGATACAAGCGTGAGTAGCCAGTGGCCAACCCATGATCTTGTCAACAAAGCCTTCAAACTCTTTCAAAAGTAATTTGTGGGGTGAAAAGTTGGAGGAGCTTTCTCATCCATGTTCTTTAGGAAGAGGAGAAATTATTTCTTTAAAAATCCCTACTTATCTATGGACTTTGTAATATAAACGACTAATAACTAAGGAAGCCATCAAAGACGGGTGGCAGAGGTTCAGAGCTGGATGAGAGGGAGTATGTAGTTGCTTTTTAAGCGATTCTCTTTTACTAAACCTTGTCAGCTTTATAATACCATTTGAATAATATCTTGTTATTTTTTGCTTTTTTTGGAGTCAAAATCATATGATACTAGTTATCAATTCTGGAAGACAGACCACCACTACAACTTGCTACTTCATTCACTTTGTAATAATATGGAAATAATATAATTCTAGCATAGGAATGAGCCTCTATACTAAAATTCAACATTCCCATTTAACAGATGAACAACGTAACTTGGCCACACAAGTGAGAAATGGAAATGAGATTAGACCCAAATTCATTGTCTTTAGTATGTGTGCTACAACATATACCTCACTTGTTCTCTAAGTAACTTTGTTCTCTTTCTAAAACTTGAGCAGTCTCTGTAAATATCTAGTGAATTCATATTGAAGGCCTCTAAAATCATCTTTCAACCCTGGCGTAATAATTTCCCATTATGATTATTATATAGAAATAGAAAAAAATATAAAGAGAGACTGACAAGATTAATGCATTACAAGGTCTTAGTCTCACTGCCTGGATGAAAAAGTATTAATTAAATCATTGGGAACCAGAGTTATTCTCACATTTTACTATGAATATAAAATGAAAAGTAATGTTAAAAAGGAAAATGGATGTGTTGAGTCAATTATTATTGTATTTAATGTTCTTCTCAGCCAATGTTTGTTCCAGGACTAAGGTGGTATCCAAAATCCATGCTCAATATCTGCAAATGGTAGAACTGTTGATATTCTGTGGGGATAGGCTTGGAATGAAGGGCAAGGTTTTGGAGGGTTTTTTCATGTGCGTGGCAGGTGAAGAAGTGAATCACAGAAAGTGCTATTCGACTCTGATTGATAAAAGAAGAAATAGGATCATGAGCGGTGATAGACAGAAGAGTAACTAACTGAAAGATTGTGGCAGTATAGAATCATGACTGATATTCTGTAAAATAGCTTTGGGTCAAGAGTTTTGGGGTTCGAATTGACTGTCTGTCACTTATTATTTCTATAACTTAGGACAGATTCTTTAACCTCACTGTACCTCAGTTTCTTCCTCTGTAAAATGGAGATATATTAAACTTCACTTTATAAGGGTTAATGTGATGTTTAAATAAGTTTATATCTAAAAATCAATCTACTTTTATCTATCTATCTATCTATCCATCATCTATCTATCTAATAAACTTACATCTATGCTTACTAAACTCTCAATATTAGCTATTATTGTAGGGCAATGCATTTATAGTTAGAATGGTGTATGCTCTTTTTATTATGAGAAGTATTTAAGAATGTGGAGAAGTGATCTTTTCCATATCAATAAAAAGTTTATAATGTGGGTAATAAAATGTGATATATTGTATATTAAATTTGAAATTAAGATGTGACAAACTGCAGGGGTTATCATTTCGTTGCAGCCTGATTTTCAGGTACATTTCAAATGGTACTTGCATCCCTGGTTTCTCTCTGTCTCTTAGACTTTCACTTTGGGGGTGAATAATTTGTATGTGGAAGTAAAGTTTATTATTGTCTTCATGCAACATATCTAAGGAATCACATAGAATCAGATGCCAGGACCACTCAAGGTTTGTAGGTAATAACAGGAAATAAGGATGACTGGTTGAACTGTACTTCTCAGTTTTAAATCATCCCAAAGTATAAGTCTCCAGGGAAATGATTATTTGGCAACCTTTATCTGAAAGCCCCTTTGGGATTGCCTATACCTATGTGACTGAAAGAATAAATCAAAATTATTGTTCCAGCCAGAAAATGACTGAGAGCTTGAGTATCACTGGCAAAGAATTTAGGGGTGTGATTCCGTTAGCACAGTTGTCTCAAAGCTTCTCTTTCTGTAACATGAATATGTAGCCCCACGTGGGTCTCATTCTAACAACAGGCAGGTTTGAAAGGCCATAATCTGGAAACTGAGAATGAAGAAGAATAAAATGTGCCAACTACAATAATGATAAATACTGAATCTACGATGAGAAAAGTACATTGCAAACTATGGGAAATATTTGCAAAATAAACCAGATTTTCAAAGTAAAAATTCATAATATTCTAATATAAAAATATTTTCTTAACTGCAAAATTAAAAAACATTCTTTCGCACATGAGTGTAAGAAAAGGACAATCTGATACCCTCATGTCTTAATCTCAAATTTTCTGCTGGTCACTGCTCAAATGTCAACCTAACATATAAATCTTCCCTGATTCCCATATCTAAAATAACTCCCCCATTGCTTTTTATTCCTTTACCCTGCTTTCCTTTTCTTCATATCTTTTAGCACTACTTGACATATAAATGTATTTATTTTTAATACTTTAGATTAACTTTTCTGTCATTAGTAATTCTTGGAGTATTCCAACTTCTTAAAATTAAATCAGATAATTTTTAGTTAATTTATTTTAAAACTACATCAACTAGTAGTTATTAACAGGATTGAAGTAGTAAATAGGTCAAGGATGACATGAGTATGCAATACTTTGAAATGATTTTGTAGTTTGACACAATAATAAAAATTATAAATAATAGGCCATGCCTTAAGCATTTTAATAATGTTTGTCTCAGTTTTTCCTTTTATTTTCTTACGTTCATTCATTCATTCAGATAATATGTATTGTGTATTTATTAATTAAATAGAAAATACACCTGGCACTGTGCTACAGCTGAAAACAAGATAATCCTGTACTGCTCTCAAGTTGCTTACAATCTAGTATGATAGACAAAGTTTAAACTAGTAATTTTATTTATTTATTTATTTATTTAGAGACAGAGTCTCACTCTGTAGCCCAGGCTGTAGTGCAGTGGCACGATCTGGGCTCACTGCAGCCTCCACCTCCCGGGTTCATGCCATTCTCCTGCCTCGGCCTCCCTGAGTAGCTGGGACTACAGGTGCCCACCACCACGCCCGGCTAATTTTTTGTATTTTTTAGTAGAGATGGGATTTCACCATGTTAGCCAGGATGGTCTTGATCTCCTGACCTTGTGATCCACCAGTCTTGGCCTCCCAAAGTGCTAGGATTTCAGGCGTGAGCTACCATGCCTGGCCTTTTAAAAATTTTTTTTAGATGGAGTTTTGCTCTTGTTACCCAGGCTGGAGTGCAATGATGTGATCTCAGCTCCCTGCAACCTCTGCTTCACAAGTTCAAGTGATTCTCCTGCCTCAGCCTCCCAAGTAGCTGGGATTACAGGGGCCAGCCACCATGCCCAGCTAATTTTTGTCATTTTTGTAGAGACGGGGTTTTGCCATGTTGGCCAAGCTGGTCTCCAGTTCCTGACCTCGTGATCCACTCGCCTTGGCTTCCCAAAGTGCTGGGATTACAGGCATGAGCCACTGCACTGGCTGTAATTATTAAAACAGGTTTAATTCCAATTAATAATCAGAAAAGAAATAGAGAATTTTGGTGAGTGAGTGTAGGGAGATCAAATCTTGTTTGGGAGATTAGGAAAGGCTTCTCTGAGAACCTGACATTTAGAAAGAGACTTGAAATTTAAATTGGGAAGGCAAAAAGGAATCTGGAGGAGGCCGAGATCAAATAGCAGGCATGAGGACTGGATACTGAAGGAAAAAGAAAACAATCTAAGCTTGCTCAGTGACCTAAAGAAGGCCACCAGCGTGGCTTGGCTCTGTGTCCTCACCCAATTTCATCTTGAATTGTAACTCTCACAATTCCCACGTGTTGTGGGAGGAACCTGGTGAAAGGTGATTGAATTATGGGGGTGGGTCTTTCCTGTGCTGTTCCTGTGATAGTGCATGATTCTCACAAGATCTGATTTAAAAGAAACAAACTAACAAACAAAAAACAGGAGTTTGCCTACACAAGCTCTCTTTCCCTGCTGCCATGCATGAGACTTGCTCTTCCTTGCCTTCTGCGGTGATTGTGAGGCTTCTCCAGCCACGTGGAACTGTGAGTTGTCCATTAAACCTCTTTCCTTTGGAAATGGCCCAGTCTTTATTAGCAGTATGAAAACAGACTAATACAGTAAATTGGTACCTGTAGAGTGAAGAACTGCTGAAAAGACACCTGAAAATGTGGAAGTGACTTTAGAACTGCATAACAGGCAGAAGTTGGAAAGGTGTGGAGGGCTCAGAAGAAGACCAGAAAATGTGGGGAAGTTTGGAACTTCCTAGAGACTGGTTGAATGGCTTTTACTGGCTGAGGTGGTCTCATGTGGAGATCAGGAACTTTTTGGAAACTGTAGCAAAGGTGACTCTTGTCATGTGTTAGCGAAGAGACTGGCAGCGTTTTGTCCCTGCCCTAGAGATTTGTGGAACTTAGAACTTGAGAGAGATGATTTAGGGTATCTGGCGGAAGGAATTTCTAAGCAGCAAAGCATTCAAGGGGTGACTTGGGTGTTGTTAAAGGCATTCAGTGTTAGAAGAGAAGTAGGTATAGAAGTTTGGACAAGTTACAGCCTGACAATGTGATAGAAAAGAAAAACTCATTTTCTGAGGAGAAATTCAATCCAGTTGCAGAAATTTGCATAAGTAACGAGAAGTCCAATGTTAATCACCAAGACAATGGGGAACTGTCTCCAGGGCATATCAGAGGTCTTCATGGCAGCTTCTCCCATCACAGACCAAGAGGCCTAGGAGAAAATGGTTTCATGGGCCAGGCCCAGGATTCCTGTGCTGTGTTCAGACTAGGGACTTGGTGCCCTGCGTCCCACTTGCTCCAGTCATGGCTAAAAGGGGCCAATGTAGAACTCAGGCCGTGGCTTAGAGGGTACAAGCCCCAAGGCTTGGTAGCTTCCATGTGGTTTTGAGCCTGCAGGTGCACTGAAGTCAAGAATTGGGGTTTGGGAACATCTGCCTAGATTTCAGAAGATGTATGGAAATGCCTGGATGCCTAGACAGAAGTTTTTTGCAGGAGTGGGGTGCTCATGGAGAACCTCTGCTAGGGCACGGCAGGAGGGAAATGTGGGGTTGGAGCCCTGACTCGGAGTTCCTACTGCGGCACCACCTAGTGGAGCTGTGAGAAGAAGGCCGCCATCCTCCAGACCCCAGAATGCTAGATACACTGAGAGCTTGCACTATTCACCTGGAAAAGCCACAGACAATGCAAGCCCATGAAAGCAGCCAGGAGGGAGGCTGTACCCTGCAAAGCCACAGGGGTGGAGCTACTCAAGAGCATTGGAACCCAGCTTTTGCATCAGCATGACCTGGATATGAGACATGGAAAGAATGGAGATTGTTTTGGAGCTTTACGATTTGACTGCCTTGCTGGAGTTTGGACTTGCATGGGACCTGTGGCCCCTTTGTTTTGGCCAATTTCTCCCATTTTGAATGGCTGTATCTACCCATTGTCTGTACCCCATTGTGTCTAGGAAGTAACTAACTTGCATTTGATTTCACAGGCTCATAGGCCAAAGGGACTTGCCTTGCCTCACATAAGACATTGGACTGTGGACTTCTGAGTTAATGCTGAAATGAGTTAAGACGTTGGGAAGGCGTAATTGGTTTTGAAATGTGAGGACATGAGATTTTGGAGTGGCCAAGGGCAGAATGTTACGGTTTGGCTCTGTGTCCCTACACAAACCTCATCTTGAATTATAACTCCCACAATTCTCATGTGTCTTGGAAGGAACCTGGTGAGAGGTGATTGAATTACGGGAGAAGGTCTTTCCTGTGCTGTTCTTGTGGTAGTGAATGAGTCTCATGAGATCCGATGGTTTAAAAAAAAAAAAAAAAAAAAAAAGGGAGTTTGTCTGCACAAGCTCTCTTTGCCTGCCGCCATCCGTGTAAGGCGTGACTTTCTCCTCCTTGACTTCTGCCATGATTGTGAGGCTTCCCTAGCCATGTGGAACTGTGACTTTTTCATTAAGCCTCTTTCTTTGTACATTGCCCAGTCTCAGATATGTCTTTTTCAGCAGAGTGAAAACGGACTAATACAGCAACTATGTAGGGTTGCAGAGAAAATATAAGACTTCCAGTTAAGTTTGAATTCCAGATACACAATGCACTTTTAAAAATATAGGTATTTCTCCCAAGTAATAGGTGTGTTTTTATTTGTTTATTCTGGCAACCATAGATTAAAGCACAATGAGTTACAGAAAATGGAATAATAGACAAGAGAAGGCAATAACTAGGTCTCAAAAAGTCTTGGAAAATTATGTTATTATTATTTTTTCAATGCCTAAGAAATTAGGAGGTGATTCAAAGCCTTTAGGCAAAGACTAATCTAATTTCTATTTTCCAAATAATAATTTTGTTTGTAGAGTGGAAATAAAGAAATTCAGTTTTAAAAACTGAGTAAAAATGGAAGAATAAACATATAATAGTAAATTTTGCTTTACTGATAAAATTCAGAAAGTTATGAAAAATTGTAGAGAAGATAATAAGCAACAAAATTTTAAAAACTGTGAAGCAGTTGAAACAGTGGAAACTGACTAACTGGAAAGAAGAATGCTGAATCCTAAACCAGCAGTTAAGATAAGTTAAGAATTGAACAGATTCATACCACAGTTTCTCAGGGTCCAGGAATCAGAATCAGGCTTTCTAGGTTCCATGGAAGTAGGAATAATGGAGGAGAACCTAAATATCTCTTCCCATAAGAGCAGAAGGATAGAAGTTTATATATTCTGGAGAAATAAACCCAAAATATCTGTACAAAAAAAAAAAAAAAAAAACATGAACAGTTGCAAGTATGAATGGAGGTGGTAGAGTCCATACAAAAAAGAAAGTAGTAAAACTAACCAAAACAGATTAGATGTTGAAAATCTCAGCCTTTTTTTTCAACTTAGGTTTTAGTATTCTGTTAGGCTGCTTCTAGCTAAGCACTGAGCATGGGAAATTGTCCTTGGGCAATATGATAAAACCCAAAGTAAGGACCTAAAAATAGTGCTGTGGGATGCTCCAACAGTGTGGTGCAGATTTCTCTACTGAACTACATTGACAATGTCCAACCTGTACTCTCTCAGACCTTCCTTTCAATTTTAGTCTCCATTAGAAGTAAATAAAGAAGTATCAGATATCCGAGGAAAATCTCCTTACTTAAAAAAAGAAGTCCAAAACAAAGAAATTTAAAAAGCGAACTGAAGAAAATAAAACTATGTAGAAAAAAGTAAAACAATAAAAGCTATGATTAAGAACTTGAGTGATAAAAAAGATGGAGAAACATGAAATAGGAAGAAGATACTCTTAAATAAAAAGATTAAGATTAATATTTAGAATACAAAAAGTTCTAGTGACATTAAGAATAAAAACATAGAAGAAATAAAAACAAAATACTAGGCTTGAAATTCAGAGTAGGGTATATATTTCAGATAATAGAGAAAAAACACAAAGTGGGAATATATTCCAGATAATAGAGCAAAAATGTGAAATTAAGAGATAACATGAGAAAATGTGGTGATCAGTCCACAAGAGCCAATATCTAAATAATAGGCATCTTAGCTAGAGAGAATAGGAGAAATAGAGGAAGGAAACCATTAATCGAAGAATTTAAGGGAATTCCAAAGACAGAGAAAGATAAATTTACAGATTAAAAAGGTCCACTACATGTCCCCCAAAGTACCACATCATGAAATTTTAGAGGGCCAAAATTAAGAACCAACAAACTTCCAGAGAGAAATAGAAAGCAATAGTATACAATGGCACATTGCTTTCTAATCCTAAAAGACAACCATTTTCAACCTAGAATACTATAGTCAGACACTGGCAATAAATTGCTAAAGTAGAACCCAAAATATTGTGACATGTGAGGTACAAAAACTCACCTCCCAGACACAGTTCCTAAAGAGGCTGTTGCAGGAGATACACTGCTAAAACAAAGAAAGGAACCATGGAATTGTTCATTATAAAGAGAAAGTTATAGAATATAGCAAACAGGACATAAAGAGATAAGTGGAAGAAGTGCCCAGGAGGGCTTAGAAGGGAGAAGCAAGCCAGTCACGGAAGTCAAGCAGACTGAAGCAAGCCAGTCACGGAAGTCAAGCAGACTGAAGCAAGCCAGTCACGGAAGTCAAGCAGAC
>NW_012121043.1:4454905-4506465 GCF_000951035.1 Colobus angolensis palliatus | reverse complement strand
GAAGCAAGCCAGTCACGGAAGTCAAGCAGACTGAAGCAAGCCAGTCACGGAAGTCAAGCAGACTGAAGCAAGCCAGTCACGGAAGTCAAGCAGACCAGAACAAGACAATAGGCTGTGGAGAGGTTTTTCAAAATGCAGAAACTGAAAGAATATCTGATGTATCCGACAACTGGACATTTAGACAACTGGCAAAGAATTTGTGATACATGCAAAAGTAAGCATACTAAAAGAAAAAATTCTAGACAATTAGAGAAAATCTAGCAATACAAAATGTGCAAAAAATTAATGTTCCATTCTGATTCAAGAAACAACAATATTACTTATCTGTGGAGCTGTAGAGGTAAATGCCAAAATGATTAGCTAATAGAATTGAAAATGGTTCACTTGGAGCTGTAAGATGAGAATGTCAGTGTACTCCGGGTGTGTAGCAAGCCTTGAACAAATTTTGTAGAACTATTTGACTTTTTAATCCATGTAGAATTCATGCATGAACATAGAATTCTGATAAAAATAATAAAATAAGTTTAAAAACCAACCCATGGATATTGAAATCATCCAGACAAGAAATCCTAATAACTTGGACTAAGGTAATGAGAGCAGAGATAGTGGAGAATGCATGGATTTGATATAGAAGGTGAGGAATAATGAGTTGTTAAGGGTAGTTTTTAGATCTCTTCACGAGTAACAATGAAATAAATAACATTAGAGTAAGAAAAACAGAAGTATACCAGTTTTCCTTTATAAATGCTTAGCTGGAAATAACATGGATAAATTGAGTAATAACTGTAAAACATTCTGAAACTTAAAGGAAAATCTAGGCTGGCGACAAAAATCAGGAGTCCTCAGTACTGATGTAACTCATTAATTATGACTTCAGCATTTGGAATGATGCACATGTAAAGTCAATTACCGGAAAAAAGCAGCAAATCAACAGTCTTTCCACTAGCTGCTCACAAATATATGTATAGTTTTCTTCCATTCTTTCCCTTCCATGCACATTCTTCCTAGTCTTCCTAAACCTTTGGCCTCTTCTGCAGGGTCTAGTTGTTTATGGTCCTGAAAGTCATAAAAATGGTCATTCTTGGCAACATCATGATACAATCTTACTATCCACGCTAAAAGAGGACATTCCAGTGTTTAAACTTCAGTTTGGAGAGTAAGTCAATAGCATTTACTCATGACCTTGACGACCTCGATGCATTATGGGTTTAATAAATTATCTTTTTGCCTGGGCGGGCGCGGTGGCTCGGGCCTGTAATCCCAGCACTTTGGGAGGCCAAGGCAGGCGGGTCACAAGGTCAGGAGATCAAAACCATCCTGGCTGATCCGATGAAACCCCGTCTCTACAAAAAAAAAAAAAAAAAGTAAAATAAAATAAAATAAAAAGTAGTCAGGCGAGGTGGCAGGCACCTGTAGTCCCAGCTACTCAGGAGGCTGAGGGAGGAGAATGGCACAAACCTGGGAGGCAGAGCTTGCATTGAGCCGGGACAGCGCCACTGCACTCCAGCCTGGGCGACAGTGGGAGACTCCATCTCAAAAAAAAAAGAAAAAAAAGTATCTTTTCTCTTCTACTCAATTATACTAGATTCCCTTCCCACCAGTAGCAAGAATGTAAGGAAAAATACTTGTGGGATGGGATAGGGGGAACTACCTTTCTGTTAAATGACACTAAAGGCTGCAAGTTATCCTAGGATGGAAATTTACTTTAAGAACAAAAGAGGTTATAAAGACAAGGCCTGTAAAACTACAACATTTAAATTTTGGATCGAGGAGAAGCAGACAAATTGTGAAATAGTGGCCAAAGAAAGAGAGAAGGAAAGCTGTGAAGATTTAGTGTTACTGAAACCAAAGTAAGAGAGAGTTTCTAAGATGGAGAAATCAACTATTTGGAAAGTGATAGGAGGCTGTTTGTAAAGTGAATCACTAAGAAGGGAAGTTAGATTTGGCAAAATTGTTTTAGTTGATCATTTTCTAGCACAGGTTAAGTGGAGTAGTACAAGCATTAGTGAGCTCATAGTGTTGTTTTGGTGGCATCTCTGTCTTCTCACTCTCTCTTTAGACATTTTGAAGTCTTGTGTAATAATTAGTCAAGGCTCAGCCTATCCAGAGGTCATAGTTAGTATTGAGTTTAAAATCAAACGCATTAAACTCTACATTTGAGTTTTCCCCTTTTGTAATTGAAGATAAATAGCTTAAACTGTGTCTTCTTTTTAAATATACAGACATGCAGACACACAAACATGATGGCCAATAAATGAATAAAATATTTTTTAAACAAACAAAAAGCTGTGTTTTTCTGTATTTAACCAAATAAGTTTGCTTCATTTACATCTTACTAATGAAATGCTTGCTTTACTGTGTGGCACTAACTGTAACACAGACAATACAATTTTAGAGCAATGTATTTTGGTATAAGAAACAAAATTGAACATTACTTAAAATCATAGTATCTTACTATTTATCAAGCCCTTACGTAACATCCATTAATTACTATTATTAAGCCCTTACTTAATGTCCATTAATTGTGAAAACATGTAAGGCCAAAAATCTATCCTGAATTCAGAATATCCTTGACTTTCAATTGTCTGATTTCGTATGTATAGTAATCCTACACGTACAAAATAAAATCTTATTGATGAATAGAATTGTAGGGAAATTTAGTGGAATTGTTTCTGAATTTGGAAAGGCTGTTAATAACATTTTTATTTTTTAAACTGACAATGGCAAACTCATTCCTATTAGGGTCTAGAAGCATTCAGGTCACATTGCCTTTGGAATGGTTTGAGATCTTTCTATTTGAACAGTCTTGGGGAGAGTTAGAAGTCTTTAGTTTCCTTCTGTTTACTTTAGAGGGATGCTTAGCAACCTTGTGGTTGTAATATTTCTGAATCTGTTGGATCACTTTCAGTAAGTATCAGTTCAAACAACTCTAGACTTGAGAAGGTTGATTTACATCTTTATCTTTAGAATGAGACTAACACACTCCTTTCTGGGCTCAGGAAAGTCATCTTATTTCCTTCTCTCTCTTCCCTACCATATTTCCTCCTGCAAACTCTGGGATCCTGGAGCAAAGATAAGAAGCCCTAAAGTGTCATTCTTTCATGTCCTAAACTTTCTCAAGGGCCTTGTATACTATTCTATTTGGAGCCTCCCTGGAGATGTTTTATCCAGTCCTTTCAGCTAATTCAGAAGGGTCAAGAAGCCTATGCAGGGTCCTCACTTGACCACTCCCAATTCAGGCTTTACTATCTTAGCATAAACTGAACAAAATGAACTTAGAAAAGAGAGAGAGAGAGAGACAGTACAAAAATTTTGTTTCTGACCAAAAATATGGAGAGTGGGTAATTTTTTTACTTACAGAGTATATGGAAAAAGAAAGTTATAATGAGGTTAGGCCAGTTATAATCATTGTGCAGATGCTTCTAGATCTTTATTTAAATCTGTGCTAAGGGGAAGGGATGGTAATAGAGAAGCAAAAGCAACATGAGATAATCTAAAGAATATAAAATCAGCCCAGATCTTCCATGACCTTGGTTGGACCTTGGGTAAATCACTTCACTGGTATGAGTTTTCTTCATCAACAAAATGAGAAGGTCCAACTAAATTGCTCCAGCCAATCCATTCAGCTTTTATATTCAAATATTCTTTTCAGCCTTAGAAGTAAGCTCTGAATATCTATTTGGTGAGAATATTTATCACGATAATTATGATGACTCATCTATGTAAGCCTAAAAATACAGATTTTCAAAAACCATGGTATTCCAATACAGCATTATACTCTTGACCTCAAATATTTCCTAATTGAATGCCTGTATAGATATGCAGCAAGATAGGGTATTTTGTTTTACCTTCTTGGATATAATAGTTTCAATTACTTGCTGCATATCTAATATTAAAGGACACTTACTTGACACCCCCACATCACCATGTCATTCATCTTTCTGGCAAATGTCATTGAATTTTGATAGTAGGAAGTAAAGAAAGATACTCTCCTTTTTTAAATGTTAAGGGTTTGGGATGAAATAAATAAACGTTTAAGTAAAAAATGCATTTTTTAATTATGGTAAGTACATATGCAAAGCATAGGAAATTTTTTTTAAATGAAACACAGAATAGATGGATTTCTTATTTGCAATATGCTAATGTTATGTAAGACACATCCAAATAGTTATCTAGCAAAAATGTGTACACTGTGATTTTTGTAAGTTTAAATTAACAAAATGCATTGAATTGGTTTCATAAAATGATTGAATTGGTATCCATATATGTATATGTTCAACCTGCATATTAATGCAGCATTCTTTCTTTAGGCATATAAAATGGTGATGGGCTGTAGCTATTGAAATGTGTACATTTGCTCCACAACATTCTCTGCTAAAAAGCTGTTGTCTTGAGAGCTCTCATGCTGTGTTGTTAATAACAGTAGGATCTTAAATGCAGCTATTTCCTCCGCTCTATAAATCACAATTGTTTTTAATCAAAGAACATTAAAATGAGCTAGTTGCCACTGAGGGGTTGTTCAGTTTAAAAAAAGGAACTTTACGCAGTTAGATTTAGAAGATACAGGCACTTTAAGGACTCATTGCTTTTTGTAGGTAAAGATACGGATCATAAGTCAAGTTGGGGGAAAGTAACTCTACTAGCAAAAGTAAAAGGGCATGATTCAACATTTATAGAAGAGGAGAGGACACAATCTGGGGCAAAATGTAAGTCCTATCACTGCACTTCTACCATGAGCACGTGTTTTACAAAGTCCTGTTCTGTTGCCCAGAATCCTGGGAGCACATGGAAAATAAGAGTCCTGGGGACAGAAATAATATTGCCACATTACTAACCCTACCTTTGGAGATTTGCAGTAGTTGCTAAACTTTTCAACTACCTTTTTTAAAAGAAAGATAATCTCATATTTAATAAACTCTAATATGATAGTAATTCTATGTTTAATGTCCATTAATTGTGAAAACACATAAGGCCAAAAATCTATCCTGAATTCAGAAACTCTTTAAAAAAGTATCTTAAATCAAAATAGTATTTACACACTCAAATATTATAAAATATGTGAGATTTATGTGTGACTAATAGTTTATTTTACCTCTAGGCAATTCCTGGTGCATTTATGGATTTGCATGTATCAGGGATGCATAGCCCTCAGGTTCCTTAAGCCAGGAAATCCCATGCTCTCTACATGGTAGTAGATACAGTGGATGAGTTCCTGTTTGCCATGTGCTGTGTAACATTAGACATATCAGATATGTTTTAGGTGATTCATTTTAAAAGCAGTTAATTATTATATCAATGATAAACAATAGCTCTTTAAATACTTCACTAATATTGCGGGCTATACACAATTTTTAGATAAGTAGCTGTAATTCTATCCCTTTTCCCTGGCTGAGGAAAGCATCTAATAATGCAGCATAATGAAACTGATTCATTCTTTAGCATCTTTAATGTGCTATAATTTTAGGGATTAATAATACATTTTGTCTTTTTTTATTTTGAAACACAACTTGAAATGTTTCACAAATGTAGCTACGTTCCATTTAAAAACCACTAATAAATGACAGGTTTGCTTTTGATGATATAGATATCTACACATTCAGCTGCATGGAACCTGGGCCAAGTTGCACCCCAAATTTCCTACAATAGTCCTGAATCTGCTGAAATTCTCTTAAGCAAAATATAGACGACTCTTTCTAACTACATGGATAAAATTCTAATATTCAGCGAAGATACAAAAGATTCAGTTACGTCTGGTTGACCTAAGTTAAACACATTGGCATGAACTGCAAAGATACGCTCGTTGATCAGCGACTGCTCAGAGGGCATATAGGAAAAGACATGTGCTCATGGAGGGCCAGTTCAATTCTCCGCGTGCTGCCGTAATTACATGCTTCAGTGTGTGCGCTTAATGACAAGAGAAAGAAAACCAGAACTGCCTCAGAGAACACAAGGGTACTGGCTCAACCATCCCCACGTTCTTAGGTGCTAAAGATTTGATCCTTTTCAGGAGAAAATGGTGCCTTTCAAAAAGATGTTCTTATAAATGAAATCCCTCCGTCATATCTTGCGATAGTCTTTATTGGTTAAAAATCCATATCTAGTGGCTCAAGCCTGTAATCCCAGCACTCTGGGGGGCCGAGTTGGGCGGGTCACGAGGTCAGGAGATCGAGACCATCCTGGCTAACACGGTGAAACCCCGTCTCTACTAAAAAATACAAAAAACTAGCCAGGCGAGATGGCGGCGCCTGTGGTCCCAGCTACTCGGGAGGCTGAGGCAGGAGAATGGCATGAACCCGGGAGGCGGAGCTTGCAGTGAGCTGAGATCCGGCCACTGCACTCCAGCCTGGGCGACAGAGCAAGCCTCCATCACAAAAAAAAAAAAAACAAAAAAATCCATATCTATTTATTTTCATAATATATTTCAGCAAGTTATTTGCCTACTTAATTTAGGGCCTCAGTATTCTAGGTTGACAGGTGGCTGGATAATATCATCTTCTGCACAGGATCAATAATGGTGAGGCCTTCAAAGGAAAGGGGTGAAGATTTAACTGTGAGATAGGTAGAGTCTGTCACTGGTAACACAGTCCCTTCCATCAATTCCCACTGTTTGACTGTTTAACATGTTATGGAAATCTTATTTCTCATACAAATTCAGGTATTCTAAGCCTTGAGGTCATCTATCTTTTGTTTCATGAATGATCTTAGTGAAACAAGGGAAATTCATCCTCTTTTTTGATACTGAGGTGAATTTACTGTCAAGCTCCTTACAGCTTAGCTTCAGATTCCATCTCTTGCATGCCTCCTTTTGAAGTCTTTTACCTACTTTTCATCCATGATTGTGCAGCGTTGTTTATTGTAAGGAGAATTGCAGGATCTACAAAACCCAAATCAGACCCCACTCACATAGTTTAGCACGGCAGTTGTCCCGAAGATGCTGCCCTTGAACAGCGCCAAAGCCTTAAGATAAAAAGCTGCGATTATCAAGACTGAGTTTCAGGTACATGGCAATGAGTAGCAAGAAACCTTTCCTATGTCTGAAATCAAGTTTTCCTGCCACTATATATTGATATTTCAGTGGACTTAATTTACGTGGGAGTCTTCTGAGTTTCTCGTATTTTCTGTGGCATGTCTAGACTTCTTATATTTGCAAAACAATTGGCAAACAACAACAACAGCAGTGATGACAAAAATAATTAGACCAAGGGTGTCCAAGGGAAAGAATACAGTCCTGGGTTCTCTTTCTGGTTGAGAAAGAGAACCCTCTTTTCTCTTCCCTCTTTCCACTTATTACTAGAGATGGAAACTAAAAGCGATGGCTTCAGGCTGCTAAAAGCCTAAAACAAAACAAAATAGAACAACAACAGTAAAATAAGGCAGGTTAGACCTCATGGACCACTGAATGAATGCCAGGATCTTTGCTAAATTGTGACTTCCACTACAAAATTTAAGTATACTTACTGAAGATGTTATCCAAAGTCAGATATAAATCAGAATGTAAAGAAGAATTCAGGTTTAGAAGATAGCTTTCAGGTTTAGCAAAAAGTAAAAATACAGATTTTTTTAATAAATATTGAAAAAAATGGTCAATATTTTGAGCCAAATGAAAAAATAATATTTTAAATAATGAAAATATTATCTTTTAATTCCCTACATTTCATAACAGAACAATACCAGAGCAATAAGACCCTTAAATTGGAAGTCATCTTGGGTCACCATTTTCAGTTTCTCATCCATTGCAAAAATCCTCCTTACCATCTTAACAGAGAGCCTATTTTACTTCAGTTACATTGCTTTGAACATCATTGCTTTCAGCCGAAATCGGCCTTAGTGCCAAATGCTGCTTTGCATCTCATTTTTCTATGACTTGCAAACTAAGAATAGATTTTACATTTTTAAATGGTTTTTAAAATTTAACAAAAGCAGAGTACGTCATAATACATGACAATTATATGAAACTCGTATTTTAGTTTCTATAAATAAAGTTTTATTGGGGCATAGCCATGGTTATTATTTATGTATTGGTGATGGCTGCTTTCATGCTACGATGGCAGAGACGAGTAGTTTCAAGAGACAGAAAGGCCCACAAGCCTAAAATATTTACTGTCTGGTCCTTTATAGAAGTTTCCTGATTACTCAAGAAGCACACAATATAAATTTCTTTCTTTTTTTCCTTAAGAAAATGGCAAATAGTTTAGGTTCTTCTCTCTCTCTCTTTCTCTTTCTTTTTAAGTTGGTGATTATCATTATTTTGCCTTCACATTTTTTTCTTAATTGGGATAATTATAGATTCACAAGCAGTTGTAAGAAATAATCAGAGATTACATCTACATTTTACCTAGTTTCCATAAATAACATTTTGCAAAACTATAGTAAGAGGATAACCAAGATATTGACAGTGATCTTATCAATCTTACTCAAGTTTCCCATTTCACTTGTACTCATTTGTACATATGTGCATGTTTGTGTGCATGCGTATTAGTTTCTTTTTTTTTTTTTTTGAGATGGAGTTTCACTTTTGTCGCCCAGGCTGGAGTGAAATGGCACACACAATCTCAGCTCACTGCAACCTCCACCTCCCGGGTTCAAGCAATTCTCCTACCTCAGCCTCCCAAGTAGCTGAGATTGCAAACATGTGCCACCACACCCGGCTAATTTTTGTACTTTGAGTAGAGACGGGGTTTCCCCAGGTTGGTCAGACAGGTCTCAAACTCCTGACCTCACGTGATCTGTCCACCTCAGTCTCCCAAAGGGCTGAACTTACAGGTGTGAGCCACCGCGCCTGACTGTTTATAAGTTCTCTACAGATTTTATCACTTGTGTACATTTGTGTATCTTCCACCATACTAAAGATATTAAACAGATTTCCCTCTTTTATTCTTAAATCCTTTCATACTTTTATCATTCTCATCAGACATATTTTGAACACTTCTCTCCACCTTTTGTTAACTTCTGATAGCCTTGCAGCTTATCGATATCTCATTTGAAGTGTCTGTTTGTACTCCCAGTTACGTTGCGTACAGGGAGTTGCAAAATCTTAGAAGAGAACAAAGAACTTTAAAGTAAGATAAGAAACATATTTCTGGCAACCTCAGAAAGTAGTACAGTCTTGCTAAGTAACAAACAATTATGATGTGTTAAAGCAAAATTGAAAAGTAATGCAATAGCCAAATTAAAATCTGCCTCTAACACAGTAAAAGCCAGAAGGCAAGCAATCTGAATCAGTAATAAAGTATAAAAACTTATCAAACTTTCTGAAATTCAGAAGGACGAATACTGATACAATAAAAAAAAGAAGAGAGAGAAACAGAGATACAAACAAGAAAGGGATACTGTCAGCGAAAGTGCTAGGGATGGGAGAGGAGGAGGGAGAGGAAGAGGAAGGTGGGGCAAAGGTGTAGGGGAGGAAAAGAGAAGGAGGGAGGGAGAAAAAGAAGAAAGAGAGAACGGAAAGAAGGAAGAGAGTTGTACCATAATCAAAATCAGGAAATTAATATTTGTACTTACAATCAAGTAAATTCCCCACATTATTCAGATTTCACCAGTTGTCCAATTAATTTTTTCTTTTGTTCCAGATTTGGATGCTGGCTCCAGCATTGCATTTTTTAAATTTGTTTTAGTCTCTTCCAGTGAGTAACAGTTGTAACAGTCGGTCTCTTTTTGCTGCTGTTGTTGTTTTTTGCAACTTTTTAGCACTTTTGAAGAACATTGGTTAGGTATTCCTTCTAACTTCAACAGGTAACTCTGAGAGATCAATCAGAATGAATACAGAAAAATAGATGTCTTGTTTTGAAAAATCTGAAAGTGAGATCCATCTAGTGGACAAAATATTGCATCACACAATAACCAAATGCCACTCTCTCTCTGTCTATGTGTATAGAAATATATATGTAGGACAAATATAATTTAAAATGTCAATGAAATATTGTCTTCTTTGAATTTTCTCCTGTAACAAAAATTGTAGTAACCAATGTTAAAAGCCAGTATCAGCAATCTTGTAAAACTAAGTACACATCTAGAAAACTCTAATGCTTGTTTTGAAAATATTACTCTCAATTTAAAGCAACATAAATCCAGTATTTACTTATCTATGTGTGTTCCTAGTATCTTCCAGGTAATGCTTAGTTAGTTTTGGAAATTAAACTGAGTAGGACCCTGGCAGTTTACATAGTATTTGACAACTTTGTATCACCCTGTGGCAAATCTAATCTTCTTGCTGGTTGGCCAGTGTCAAACAATAAGGGAAACCTACCAGGATAAGGCAACCTGTTTTTACTCCAGGTAACTAGCCTTCTGAATGAAATGGTACCTACTCATACATTTGTTTGGTAAGTGATTTGAACTCCTCTGTTGAAGGTGGGAAATAGAGCATGTTAATATTTTTACTAAGTGTGGAAGCTGTATGAGAACCAATGTATGTTTATGTCTTTTGAGTGGAACAGCTTCGACTGAGCAAGTGGCGAATCAGCGGAAGAGAATATTTAAGTCCACAAACACTGGACTCAATGTAACATTCAAAAACTTTTCAGTAGTCACAGTACCTGAACTATGGATTAAGAGAGGAACCATGAAACACGGACAAGGAAGGCAAATGGAAG
Organism: Colobus angolensis palliatus; assembly: GCF_000951035.1. Classification (NCBI taxonomy): domain Eukaryota; kingdom Metazoa; phylum Chordata; class Mammalia; order Primates; family Cercopithecidae; genus Colobus; species Colobus angolensis. Next base: position 4,495,870 of record NW_012121043.1, on the reverse strand, counting down.
TGGAAGACATTCAAGTCAAAAGTAGACGACTCAAAAAAAAGAATTTTGTAAATAAAACTTCCCCTTCAGCTAAACTCTGAAGTGCAAAGTGTACCTTCTGTTTTCATTTACATCCAAATTTACCAAAAGTAGTTTTCTATCAGAAAATACAATAGTTTTCCTTTCAGCGAAATCTTTAAAGTGTACACTGTTAGATATCTGTAGGCTCTTCTAGAATGCACAGCTGAAAAAACAAGATATTTAAACCCTCAAATGGTTTGGGTCTATTTCAAGGTCTTGTTCTTGGCCTTATTATGCAGAATACAAAAAGTTGCCCTTGGCCTCTAAATTTCGGAATGACGATTTAAAATGTTTAAATACCAAAGTATTTTATTGGTGTAAATTATATATAGTCTTTATTCATTTTTAAGAACACTTAATATTTAGCAACTTTAATAAAGGACTAGAAATATTAATATATACTTTGCTAAATATTCATAATATTTAGTTTCTTTTCCTGTGAAAGTAAAATTTTGTCCTAAGTCTGGACATTGCTTACAATTGCATCTTTAGGCACATAATTTTGTCAGAAAGTTGATAATTTTCAGTTTACTATTTCCCCATGTACTTATAAAAAAATGTTTTGATATATTTAAAATGTATCATTTTACCAAGATAGTACAAAAAAGATTTATGCATAAACATTCATATGGTAATAATTTTTAAAATGATATTATCTTCTGTAACTATGTAAATCAAACCTGGCAGCTGATGCTTGGCAGTTGAAGAAGACCCACAAAATTATTCTTGCAAATTATGATGAGCAACTGAACCTAAAGCGACCCCTGGCACAACTGGATAACAAATTAGTCAAAGAATTACTAGCAATTATATTTTCTGATTGCCTACAAGCAGACAACAAAATTTGGTATAGTCTCATGTATGTCTGTTTTCTTAGCTAGCTTCTTGGTCTGGTCCCTGCAAGCATCATAGACAAAAGAAACAGATTTTTTTTTTTTTTTTTTTTTGGATAATCAGAATGTATGTTTGCCTTCAAATATCTCCCTACCCCCTTCCATTTTAGCATATGACTATAAGTTCTGTAATGTATATGAGATTAACATACAAAAATCAACTGTTTTAAACATACTACTCTCAGAATTATTTATTAATAGTAAATAACTGCTAAGTGAACCTTTCTTGATAACATACTTTGATGGATTAAGGAGGAAACGAGTGAACCAAAATGAGAAGAGAGAAAATTGGAAAGATATGATGTCTAAAGACTAACTTCTTCTACGTTGCAAATTGCCTTAACAACAGCCACAGCAGAAATTAGTGTTTTTGGACTCCGTCTTTGGCTCCTGTGCCAGTTGTGGTATGGGAGAGGATAATACAGTAAAGATATATTTCCATTTGTCTTTCCCACCTGGATTTATTCTCTCTTTTTCTCCCCGCTCCTGTGGCTAGACTGCTGTGTTCACTGCTTACAAAGGGAAAAGTTAAAATAGAAACACAGTGACCACAATAGACCCAACAACAATAGAAACAATAACCAAAAAAAAAAAAAAAAAATAGCTAAATTTTACTGTGGCTTTGCTTTTTAGATACTTAAGGCCTTGAGGGAATGAGGAAGAATTGAAATGCAGACTGAAAATACATGAAATGAAAATGACCTCATTTCCTACTAATCCTCCCAACCGGGGGGTGGGTATAGAGGGAGAAGACAGAGGAATTATGGGAGTATTAAGGAGTTAGCCTGGGTAGGCATTATAAGGCCAGTACACAGACAGTACCACAGCCCTGTAGGCCTGTGCAGATGCCTATGGAGAATGAAGGCAGATTACCAGGAATTGAATAAGATGGTCCTCCCCAGTGTATGCAGCTGCACCCAGTATTGCCTCCCTTCTGATGAAGATAGAAGTAGGAGAGGTCTGGCCACCTACTCTTTTATTATGGATTTAGCCGATGCTTTCTTCAGCATCTCCTCTGCCCCATGGAGTCAAGGTCAATCTGCACTGGACCTTTACTTTCTTGCCCTGTGGATACCACCCGGGGGAGGTGTGTGTTTTCAATCACATTGATGATATCATGCTAACTTCAGAGTCCAGCTTACAAACTGCAACCCCCACCCAGCTGCCCCAACACAGGATAGGTGGTCATCACAGACAAAATCCAAGGTCCAGGCTTGGGGGCAAATACTTGGGTGTCATCTGGTCAGGTAACAGCAAAGTCTTTCAGTCTGCCGTTGTGGGTAAGGTTCAGGCCTTCCCATGTCCTACCACACTAAAGCAGTTGCGAGTTTTCTTAGGCCTTTTAAGGTATTGGCATCCTCCTATTCCCCATTTGGCCCAATTCCTTAGGCTCCCATAGCACTTAGTCAGGAAGTGGCCCACTGGGATGGGGCCACAAAGGAGGATGAGGTCTTTGAACAAGCTATAAGTCGCAGTGAAACAAATAAAAGCCTCGAGGGTTCCAGTGCAGGGAAAGTCTTGTGAATTAGGCATAGCCCAAGCCCCTGAGAGGTTTGGGTGGGGCCTGTGGCAAGGACATAAATGGGTGAATTCAGGATTCGGATCCCTACTATGGAAGGGGGCTGAAGGTGGATTATGGTGCCATGGAGCAAGAACTCTGAGCTGCATATTGTGCTTTGCAGCAGGTAGAGGACATTGTAGAGGGGGTCCTGGTGCTAGTGCATACCCAGTACTCCATGACAGATTGACTCAAGAATGCTTTCCCAGAGACTGAGGTCTGGGAATTCTCAGACACAGACTGTGGCCAGAGGGTATGCATGCCTGCAACAGAGGAGCACATTGACTGGTAGCCCCTTGAACACAAAGCTCCATTGGATGCTTGACCCTGTCACCTATATGACAACTGAAGGACAGTCTTTGATGGAGGCCACTAGACCTCTGTGGATTCCTTCCTTCATATAGGAGGGACTGGGTCCCATTCCTGACTCACTTTTGCCCTACCCTGGGACTCAAGGTAACCTACTATTGCCCTTGCCACAGGAGTGACCCACCACAGAACCCATCATTGCATGGTCCTGGAAGTGGCAAATCAGCCATGGTTTGTTTTTTCTGCTCCATAGGGAAAAGGCCTAGAACAGGGTATACAGGTCACAGTTGTTTTGCACCCTACTTCCCCTCGTACTTCTAAGATAGTGGGTCCTGGTCCTCTCTTGTGCAGGGGGATGATCGCTCTCTTGTTCTGGAAAAATCATCCTCTTATAGTGGAACATTGTGGTGCCCCTGGTGTCTTCACTCTGGCCTCCTGCAGTGCAGAGGGGGGCTAATCCATTTGGTATCATAAACCAGGTACAAGTCCTCTGCCAGAAGTGGTACTCTCAGGATGACACAACTTCCTGTATCTTGACTGCTCATGAGTATCCTTTCTTATACCACTAAACATCTCACCTTCCACCCATAGATGCTGTACAGCAAACCTCTTTACCAACTGGGCACAGTTGGTGGCCTTTCTATAGAATAAAGTAGACTGTTGGGCCTCCAGAGAGCTTCCCCTCTCCTCCACCACAGGCCTGCTGTGGCGCATCCAGGATCAACTTCCAAGCATTTGGAAGAGCTTTATGATTATCATTATATTTGTTGTGGTAGTTTATATTGTTGCTGGTATCTACTGCGATGCTCCTTTGCATACCTGGCCCCAGGGAAAATCACGGACCACAGGCGTGATAAGAATGTGAGGGTCATTCAAGGGTACGCTGGAGTGGAGGGTAAGGTAAATGAACCTGAGAGCAAAAAGTTAAACATACCCTTAGGATGGCCCTGTATGGCAGACACACCCGCATGTATGGAGTGGCCAACCCGGAGATTCATTCCTTGTCTATGAGGAACGTCTGAGTCTCTGTCTCATCCAGTGGAACACAGGCCACACAGAGGATTGAAGCCCTGAGTTTTGGGTTGGATGAAGGTTGCCAGGTGGGATCGTCAAAGAGAGGGTGTTAAGTAAAAATGCTATATAAACTGCACGTTGTTGCCATTTTCCTGCCCAGCCTGCCGCTGTGGCCACTGGGCGCTGTGGTTATCTTGTCCAGCCCACCTCCACTGGATGGTATGTAAGGCAGATATCTTGTCTGGCCTGCTGCCACAGGACGATTTCTAGATGTAAGGCGGTTCTCCTGTTCTGCCTGCTGCCATTGGACTCTCTACCCTGTTTGTAACCCTCTAAAAAAACCCCACGACTTGTTTTCTGACTCTGCATCTCTTCTTCCACCTCTTGAACCTGGTACCTTCCCTATTGAGGTTAACAGGGATTCAGCACAACACCTGTCCCTAAGTACTGGAATTATTTGAGTCTCCTAGAATTTAAACCCAGCCTCAGAAAAAAAAGCAGGAGGCCCAAATTAATTTAGGACAATTTTCTGCTACAATGGCAAAATGAGAGCTGAAAGTAAAATTAATTTGTGTCACAGAAAAAGAAAGAATGTTTCTCCCACAAGTTCTTGCACACTTATTGAGCTTCATACCTGCTATGAACACACACATGCAGCAAATACTTTGCAGTAAGAAAAAGCTTCACATTATTTGTCAATATGATAATATTTAAGCAAAGTTTGAAAGATGAACAAGAATATGTCAGGTGAATAATAGATGAGGTGCATTTAGGGAAACGAAGAGTATATGCAAAGATATGGAAGCATGAAAAGTAACTCTGTGCTTGGGTAGGATCTAGAGATAATTCACAGATGACTGGCACTTAAGAATTAGTAAACAGAGCCACGACAATGGAAAGAGCAGATCTAGCTAGAACATAAAAGTCTTTGCTAAGAAATGTTGGTTTTGTTCTATAGTTGAAAAAGATCTATCAAAATATTTTAAACATAAGAATGGCAGGAGCAAATTCAAACTACTATCAAGATAATTTAGGCAGAGTGTATAGGATGAGTTGAAACATGGCGACAATAGAAGCAGACAGACCCTTTAGGAAGCTAGTGAGAAATTATTAGGGTCTAAACCATGGGGGTGGAGGCAGAAGACTAATTGAGGCTTACTTGACATGTAGAATTGATGGGATTTGGCCAGTTAGATATTAGCTATGAGGGAGAGGTTGATGATCGTTTCCAGTTTCTGTGTGGAATGTTAGTATCATTAATCAAGCAAGATAAGGACTATGGGGAGGAGATATGAAGAGATGACCAGTTGACTATTAGAAAGAGGTACTTGAATCTCTGGAGAGATTTCTGGACTAAAAGTAGATTAGGGAAATTCCATAACCTCAAATTCATAATGATGGTTTGGGGAAATTTATATAGACTTCCATATGTTCAGTCTCTCCCATGAATTGTCTCCTTCTCTGCCATCTTCCGCCTTCGACCTTGGATCAAGCAGCAAAATCTGATATCATCAATGCTGCTCAAATTTGACATCATTTGTGACTCTGACTTTATATTTGGTCCCAGGTTGCCTTTTATTGCAGTAGCCCCCTCTATTGATTTAATTTTGGAAACTTGAACTTAGTTCCCTTGACTCTTGCCTCAGAATGATTTGAAATGATCCCCTGTCCTTCTTTATAGTGGGCAATAGGTCATGAATTATACAGCAAAACAGGAAAATAATAGAGTAGGAGGCAATGTATTTCCATACAGTGTAGACAGAAAATCACTTGGCCAATAGACCAAGCTGCCATTCATATATTAACATAGCAGGTGGCAGCTATGCAGGAACTACATAAGAGTTACCGATTAATGGCCAGGTGCAGTGACTCATGCCTGTAATCCTAGCACTTTGGGAGACTGAGGCGGGCAAATCACCTGAGGTCGGGAGTTTGAGACCACCCTGACCAACATGGAGAAACCCCATCTCTACTAAAAATACAAAATTAGCTGGGTGTGGTGGTGCATGCCTGTAATCCCAGCTAGTCGGGAGGCTGAGGCAGGAGAATCGCTTGAACCTGGGAGGCGGAGGTTGCAATGAGCCAAGATCATGCCACTGCACTCTAGCCTGGGCAACAAAAGCAAAAAACTCCATCTCGAAAAAATAACAAAACAAAACAAAACACAAACAAACAAGAGTTACTGATTAACTCTCAGATATGCCAGTTGCTCCAATTCTAAACATAATGCATAATACATATACAGTGATTCTTCATTCAAGGCTCATATTTATGTTTTACACATATTAGTTAATTTAATCCTTGCCTCAACCCTCTGAAATAATTACCATTATTATTCCTATTCTACTGATGAAGAAACTGAGACAGAAAAATTAAATTGAACAATATCACACAGAGATGTGGATTCAAACCCAAACAATCTAGCTCCAGAGATTTCTCTCTTATTTAATTTGTAAAGCCATTTGCATTCGTTTCCCATTGATGCTGTATCTAATTACTACCAACTTAAGGACTTAAAAACAACACAAATTTATTATCTCGTAGCTCTGGAGGTCAGAAGTCTGAAAGGGTCTTATGGGCTAAAAGCAAGGGCTACATTCCTTCTGGACTGTAGAGACTAATCTCTTCCTTGTTTCTTTCCATTTCTAGAGGCAATCTGCATTCCTTGTCTTGTAACCTTTTCATCTTTGAAGTCAGCAATGTAGCATCTTCAAATCTCTCTGACACTGCTTTCATCCTCACATCTCCTTCTCTGACTCTGATTATCCTGAATTCTTCTTATAAGGACAGGTGTGATTACACTGGACCCATCCAGATAACCAAGGTTAATCTCCCTAGGTCAAGATCCTTAACTTAGTCATGTTTGCAAAATACCTTTTGCCACATAAGATAACATATTCGCAGGTTTCAGAGATTAACATATGGACATCTTTGGAAAGCATTATTTTATTCTATTATATTATTCTTGATCTTTTCACAGATAGAGGAGATATATTTTACCTGGAAAATCTCAATATTAACTTTCTACTTTGTCTGCAATTATTTCCTCTAAAAATAACACACATAAAGACGTAAAAACACTTGCCCACTTTTACAGCATACTTTTTCAGTGTGCAAAAGAAGTTTGCATTAAACACTTGAAACAACATTAATGATGGGACCTGTACCCCCTAATGATCAAGACCTATACTCTTTCCTAGATACTCAAAGAGTACCAGAAAATTCAGTATGCAACCAGTGTGGAGGACCAATTTCATCAATTGTTACTCCACATGTATTTATCACACCAGATCCCTTGCAAATTATTTTGGTTTCTTTATTTATTTTACCCTATTCTGCTTTCTAATGAATTTAAAATGATGAATCACTACTGAAGCTAGATAAGAATTAAATTTTTCCGTGCTGTTATAGTCTTCCTCAACATGTAGGAGTATACTAAATAAGTAATGATTTGGAGTTGTCTGTGATTGATTCAAGAGTCCTTATAGTTGAGTCAAAGGTAAAAAGATACGTCAGGAATCACCCCATAGCTCTTTCATACGGCATAAAGTTATAGTATCTAGCTGAGGAAGTGTTGGTAAGAGACCAAGGTCATGGATTCCACGGCCTTTGTTTTATGATAGGTAGTACTTAGCTGCCATTTGCTTTAATAAGTTTCTCACAGGTTTATTGCATTCCCAGATGAAACACAGCATAGAATTATAATTTTAAATCAAGTAGTAAAATCTCAAATGTTTTAGTAATCATTGTTTTAAGTATTTCCCTTACTTGGGAATATTTACAGAAGATTGAAGTTCTAGATCTTTTCATCTTTTTCATGTAAATAAGTTGAAATGAATCTACATTGAACCATTATTTTGGTTGGGTACAGTCTTGGGTTATGACTCTCTTTGAATGGGCTCAGACCTGAGCTTTATGTTTATCCATCTGTAGAATTTTCATTTTTATATGTACATATTACGTTCAGCCCCCACTACCAAGTGAGAAGAGTCTCCTTTTGCTCTTAGCACTGTTAGAAAAATATAGGGGGTTTTTGGAAATGAATGTATCTTATTCATGTCCATTAATCTGGCAAATTGGTACAATTCCATGTTATTTTTAACTCCCCTTCCTAGAATCTACTTATCTATTTTGAAACATTTAGACAATTTTTATTTCTTTATGGATTGACAATTCTTGTACATATTCACTTGCTAAATACTTGGGAAAACAAAATGTCAGATTAGAATCTTTCGCATTGCTGGGGTACAGCTGGTTTTCTACATTCATGGGGAAAACAGGTAGCACTTGTTAACTAAAAGAAGGCTAAATTATTTGACTTTCAGTTTAAAAAAAAACAATTGGGAAATAGGCAAAGTAAGTTATCTATTTTTTCTCCAAACCGTTTAGATTTAAATGTATGTCCTAAATCCAGGTTTAAAAAGCATCTTTTAAGTTACTTTGGAGAACAAGAAGGTACTAGGTCAATACAAGACCGTATTGACTCTATGAAGTGTGGATTTAGAGATTAAGGCAAGTTGTTGGATATTAAGATTGGCAGAGATGATTCTCTTATGTCTTGCTCTACTTCCAGGAGGTAACAAAATCTAGTACTAAGAATACAACATACTTGTTTTAGCTGATGGGATGGATGGAGAGTTGCTGGCCTTTTATAAACTTCCTCACACAACTTACCCAAATTCAGATGTTTGAGCAGGAAATATTGTGAGCATTGCAAATTAGTGCACATATGACCAGACTCTCATTACATACTTGTTGACTGAGTTGCTAGCTGGGGGAAGAGCTGGCATTCAAAATATGGCCTGGGAAAAGACTTGAGGAAACTGGTTAAGGAAGAAAAGCAGGGAGCTGTTGGAAAGTATGTTTCTTAGAGCAGAATAAAGCTTCAGACTGAGTATGGATTTGTGGTCTAAGTGAGAAGAAGAGTGAAAAGGAGTTTTTTGGTTCATTTAAAGTCTTTTTTTGAGGAATTTATCTTTGCAAAATTGGGACACAACTGGCACTAGACTTGAGCCACAAGATAATTGGATTTTTACAAATTTGAAAGTAGCTGAGTTGTAACCTGGAGCAAACTGATTCACCAGCACTGAGTCCAGCTCTTACTTTTTATGACTCCACAGGCTGGTATATTTCTCTGGAAGAACACCCACCCCAAGCCCTTCAGGGTGGCTGTCTCTCTGAGAATAAGCAACTGGCACTGAAAATCTCTGGGCATCAAATTCTTCATCAAAACAAAAAGGTAGAAACTGATATGATCTAAAGTTATTCACAAATTGTTTGACATAAAAATGAATAAATATCAATGAATCCTGAAATTCTGCTTAATCAATTAGTCAGGTGATATGTGTTCTTTCATTCAGTCATTCATTCTTCAAATATTCATTAAGTGCCTACTATGTGCCAGATATTTTGGCAGCAGTGAAAATATATTTATGGGTCATAAACAAAAGGCTCCTTTCATTTATTATAAAATAAAAGTATTTATTATATTAATATGTTTTGGTAGGGCCTCTGAGAAGAATTTTGATTCTTCCTTCTGCTTCAGACAGCCAGAATCCAGACACCATCCTCATCCTGAAGAGCTACTTTAATGCGTTTGAGCCAGGTAACCAAGAACAATAAATGAAGAAATAACTTAGAAGTGTGGATCTGTTAAAAACATTTCTATGCTTTTCCCTAAAGGAATTTTGGACTAGAATAACCTGAGATCCTTCATTCTTCTTACCTGTAAGTCTCCAGTATGTTGCTGGGGAGTTTTGTTAGTTTACTTACAGAAAAGAAATATGTTTTTTCAACTGACTTGGAAACGTCTTTTTATAGTACTAGCCAAGTTAGCTGGTGCAAAAAGTTCTGAAAACTTATAATTAAAGTTTGCTCCATTGAACAGTGAAACAAAAATACCCAGGTATGACAACACTGGTAAATACTACTGGAATAGCATAAAATGATAAAATTAAAGCATACAAATAAATGTGGATCATTTGTAAATGTATGTTTGGTGACAACAAATGCATACATCGTCTGGTTTCTTTACCATTTTTCTTCTCGATATTTCTAAGCAGTTTTACTAATCATTTTGGGCTTGGGCATGGGGGAGCATAGCGTAGCTACAGGTTTTTGGATTTGTCTTGCATCACAAAGAGTTGCCTTTGCTCTGCTATCCTCATTTAGCATGAACCAGGAGGGAATTTCAAAGTTCTGCTCATTACTTTCTTGGCTCATCACAGTACTTCATAGGGAATAGCAAAATTCCTGAGCCAAGCAACTCAGTCTACAGAAGAGGTCAACTTTAGGAGGGGTGTGTTATTCAGTGTTTAAGTATTTATAGTCCACGAGTGAAATGGCCAACACCATGAGGTAAAGAACATGTGTGGCTATGTGCTGATGCTTTTTCCATAGTGTGATCTTGTCAAACTCTCCTCTAGTCTCTGGAAGGATGCTCTAAGAGGAGAGAGAAAGAAACAGAGAGAGAGAGAGAGAGAGAAATAGAGAGAGAGAGTGGTGTGGGTCACAGGAAGAAAATAAATCTGTAGATTTTGTTTCTAAAAGCATCATATACAGAATATATTATCAATACTTACATTTCAATTTAAATCAATTAAATAGACATATCTAAAGTAACGTAAATTCTGAAAGTAAAGATGATAACAGTCTTTGTGGACTGACGTAGAATACAGAAAATAATGAATGGCTTTTCTTGAGAGTTCTATCAGGGTTTTCTTTACAACAGTCCATGATCTTAGGCCCTAGCAATATGGTTTACCAAAAATATACAAATTGACGTATAGATAAATAGATAGATAGACCTAGCAATACAATTTATCAAAAATATAAAAATTGACATATATATATATATAGAGAGAGAGACAGAGAGAGAGAGAGGGAGAGAGAGAGAGGGAAAGAGAGAGAGGGAGAGAGATGGGTCTCACTCTGTCACACAGGCTGGAGTGCAGTGGCATGATCACAGCTCACTGAAGTCTCAACTGCCTGGGTTCAAGTGATCCTCCCACCTCAGCCTCCTGAGTAGCTGAAACCACAGGTGCACACCACCACACCTGGATAATTCTTTTATTATATGTATTTGTAGAGACACAGTCTCACTGTTTTCCAGGCTGGAAATATTTTTTATAAAAGTGTCAAACTATAGAATCTTGGGAGAATTTAAAAGTAAATATTGTATCACAACATAGTCATAATTATAACTATCACTTGTAGAGCTTATCCAATATTTTAAATACTATAAAAAGTTTTATTCAAGCATTGATCCATTATTAACTCTTTTGATTCAAATGAGTATACAGTCATTGACTCAACACATATCATACGAGGGTTCCTCTATATGAGGCATGGTGAATATTGGGACTACAGAAGGAACCAAGCAACACACCTTTATAGAACTTATAGTTCTGGAATTAAATGACACATCCCAAATGCATGAGGCAGATAATTATCAGTACTCATATTTGTAAAAATGGAACCTAAGGCTTCCAGGGAGCAAGTAATTCTCCAAGGATACTTGACTGGTTGGTGGAACCTATGAAGTTTGAAGTCAGCTTGTTAGGTCAAAGAGCTGTCTTCATGGTCTATGCCTCCTTAAACCTTAGTACACAAAGAAGCAGTGCGATTCAGATTCTAGAATAAAAATAGAAGTGCTTTATTAATGGTTAGCTTAAAGAGAAGTGAGGATCTGAAATGTCTTGGAGAAATGTTGACAGTCAAAACATAATAGCAATTTCATTCTTGGCTATCAGAGTCTGGGTTAGAAAAAGGAAAAGTTTTACAACCAGTGGAAAGCAAGATCTATTTCACTGATAACCCTAAAAAAGATCTCCCCACATGAATGTATTTTCAAATAAAACTTAAAAGAAGTTAAAAATCAATATGTCATTATAAAAATTGCTGAATAAAATAGAAAAAATATAAATGTTCTTTTGGTTGTTCAGTCTATTCAATGCTTAGCCTCTAAAATTAGAAACACATGGAAGTCAAAGTTTTTAAAAAATTTTTACTTGGATTTTTTAACATTGGTATAACTTTTTGGTGATAGTTTTGAAGTTAGAGGAAATATATTTTTAAATTCCTTTTATATTTAAAACATTACCATATAACACATGAAATCATGAAAATGTAGTCAAAAAGAGAAAACTTAGCCATATTTCTTGGAAAAAGGAATGACTTGGAAAATAATATACACAAACACTGCATTTTTAGTAAAATTGAGTCCATGTGCGACATTGTTTTCCAAAAGATAGAAACTAAACCATCTTTTCTGGATATAAATTAAATGCAGAAGAGGAAAATATTCTCTATTATACCCCATTTCTCTTTATGGTTTATATAAAACTAATTTTGAAGTCTTTTTATTTTATTGTAATTGCCTGACATTAAATGGAAGCATACTTGTGCTTCAAGTGTTGTTGATTGTTTTAAAAATAACCCTTCTATCGGGAGTATTAATGTAATCGATTTTTGGAAACCACACTTTTATGGCCTGATATTAGACTTGTAATAGACGTGTGTTTTCTCCTAAATAAAATAGAATCATGAAATGTAAGCGTTGAACTTAGTCAGCGAAGACTATGCTACACCGTGTTAACAAATAACCCCCAAATCGGCCAGGCGCGGTGGCTCACGCCTGTAATCCCAGCACTTTGGGAAACTGAGGCGGGAGGATCCCGAGGTCAGGAGATCCAGACCTTCCTGGCTAACACGGTGAAACCCCATCTCTACTAAAAATACAAAAAACTAGCCGGGCGAGGTGGCGGCGCCTGCGGTCCCAGCTACTCGGGAGGCTGAGGCAGGAGAATGGGGGGAACCCGGGAGGCGGAGCTTGCAGTGAGCCGAGACCGCGCCACTCACTCCAGCCTGGGGGACAGAGCGAGACTCTGTCTCAAAAAAACAGCAAAAAACAAAACAAAACAAAAACCCCAAATCTGAAAAACAACAAACATTTTCACTCATGTTGTTTGTCCGACACAGTCCATTGTGGTTCATTGCTCCACCTCAATCCCTTCCTCCAGTCACCACAAGGGAGGGAGAAAGAAGGAAAGAGAGAACATTGCAGTGTCTTACATTGACAAGGGGCATATGTCACTTCTGCTAAAGTCACATGATCATGCCACACTTTAGACAAATATGGGCCTGGTAGGTGGAGCACCAGAATATTTATGAACAAGGCTAATGGCTACCATAAAAGAAATTGTTGAGATCCTCTTGTTCATACTCATTTTACAGATGTGAAAACTTACTCCTAGCAGAAGGAAAAAGTTTGCTTAAATCATACATCAAATTAACTTAAAATAGTGGTCTTAACCAAGAGTTTCCTTGGTTCATTTGGAAGGTTTGTATTAAATAGCTTTTATATACCAGCTCTGGATTAGGATCTTGAAATGAAGAAAGAAGAGCCGGAGAGAGACTGGAGGGTATGGACATGCTATCAAGGGAAAACAAGATAAAATGAGACTACAGGGAGAAGTACAACCTGTATATAGTTATTGAAGCAACTTTCACAGAAGAGGTGACTTCAGAGTGACATTTTGAAGGAAAAATGAAGGTTCAGAAAAATACAAAAACAAACAAATGAAAAAACCAGGAGTGAAAGAGAATGTTTAGGTAGACAGAAGTGAATCAGAAAACAAGCATGAAATAGCAGTGTGTTTTCACTGAGCCACACATAGTTTAGTATGGATGACTCCCAAGGTATAAATGAGACTCTGGTCAGTTAGAAAGAAGAAGGACTCTACTATGAGGGAAATGCTAGGAGCTTGAATGCATTTGGTGATCTACTGGTAGGGAGGGTCCTTCTGACTTCCAATCTGACACTACTTTAAAACTTCATGTTACTACCAAATGTAGGTTAATGACCTGATTTTTCCTAAGGCAGAAGGCTATTTCAGGGACTATATTCTGGTGTCATTCGCATCTGGTTGATACAAGAGAGGTAGGGTTGAATCCATCTTCTGTAACTAGATTTTTTTGGTGTTTCACAGGCTGGAAGAGTTAATCAGTGATTCAAAAGGTCAACTGGCATAGGTCCAGATTCACAGTCCCTAAACAGGTTCCATAGAGTGGGAATGGACACCCCTGAGATTATGCCACAGGCTTTGCCGGCTCTTCTGCATTCCAGAACCAGAGAAAAGCCATGCATCCACTTCATATGTATTTAGGAGGTTTCCCTCTTCGAATTGCATGCTCCTTGCTTGATGAAAAAAGGGCTTGATGTTTTCCTCAGCAGGGCCTGGACCCAGCTTGATTAAAGAACTCAGTGGCTCATTTAAAGGAAGCTCTCTTCATTTCACCTTGTATTTCATCCAAACCACATGCTGGGAGGGTATCATTGATTTTCTTGAAAAACAGGGGAAATATGTACGCGGAAAAATGCTAATGTCAGAGAAGCAGAAAAACTGGCTCAAAATATAGTTATCATGAAACTGACTCTCTATGGACTTTAATATTTGGAAAAGTACGACTCATGGTTTTTTTTTTTTTTTTTTCAGACCTGAAACTTTCTTTGTGGTAGGCAGTTTCATACATTTGATAATATATTATTAACAAACATGGCTGAAACTTTAAAACAACAGAACAAAACAAAGCCCCAAAGAAACCTTTCTGCAGCAGTCCAAACACCCCAGACTGCAACAAACTTTAACTCTGATCACATGCAAAGCATGTTGCCTGGAAACCCACAGCAAAGACGTTGCCCAGCAACTTTAGATCCCACCGGCTGCCCTGGTGATGAAACTGATGTTGGTCACCACAACATGAAAACTAGGTATAAATTGAAGTCATCTGAAGAGGATAATAAAAGTAACATAAGCAGGTCTAAACAACTTAGCTTTTGTTTGATGTTTAAGAAATGATATAAAATCTGAAGCCCTGACTTCAGTGTTTGGGTGTAAGATCAAATTCATACTGCTTACGAGGGTTACAATCTGTTATGGCTTTCAGCCTCCCTGGTCAGAAACTATTCACTCTTGACACTAATTTTAAATAGTCAAATTGGGGGTGTATTTAAGTATTTTTTGTCTCACATAGACTCACAATCCTATACGGTACTACAGGTGGTTATAAACTTCCCTGTGACTTCATATTAGGAGTAACTGTAACCCAGATGTAGTAATCAAAGGTTATAGATTATGTGGACTGAAGCCATCTCTTAGCCAGATTATCACAGTAGTTCCATCTATTTTATGGTGGTCTGTCCAGTCCTCAGGTCACAGTTTACATTAATAGCAGAGAAAACTTTCTAAAATGCAAATCTGATCTTGTCACTTAGCTACCTGGAAATTGCTGTTGGTTCACCCATTAAAACACAATCAAATCTAAACTCTTTAATATAGCATACAAAATGCTGCTATTGCTTCCCAATAATCCTTCCTAGTTTCACTGCCCTGTGAACATGCAATGTCCTTTCAAATGTCCATATATTTTTTCCAAGCTGTTTTATAGCCCTGGAATGTTTCTCCCCCTGCTCTCAGACTGATGAGCACCTACTCACACTGAAACCCAAGTAAAATATTATTCCTTTGGGGAAAGGCTTCCTGATTTTCCCCAGAGAAACACAGTGTTCCCACAAACACAAAGGCTTGGATATGGCCCAATGGAGGAGCTTAATAAAATGTGTTAGCTTGTGAGCGAGATTCCGTTTCCATCACACATTTGACTTTCAGATATCGGTAATCTTCCAGTCATAACGGTAACTTCATTACATGCGTTACCGTCTGGAAGTAGTTATAGTTAAAGAAAGTTAACCTGGCACCACTGTATCAAATAATATCTTCTCATTGACTTACATTTAAATTTTGAAACTATGATCCTTCCAAAGGAGTTATGACCTACTCCCAAATTGATAAAGATAGTACAATATTGTTATAGACATTCTTTTCTTTAAGTAGTTTTCTGGCTTAATCCAGGTATAATATTGATTACTCCCATTTTCTTTAATTATTTATATGTTATGTTTGGTTAATTAAATAAACACATATTAAAAATCAATTTTTATTTATGAAGAATTTAGACCATGTGATTATCTGGTCATTCTTATTTTATTTGACGTGAGAATTCTGGGTCTTTATATTTCATTGATTTACCCTCATTCTGCATCCAGTCCATCAGACACTCTAATAGAACCAACTGACTTCTTCATAGAATTATACAAATAAAATGTTAATTATTTATTTGATATGGATTTTTTTCCTTTAAAATACACAATACATAAATACTGTGACGTGGATATGGTATCTTGCTCCACAGTCTAGCCTTAGTGATTTATCCAGAGTGGGAAGCACATGAGTCTCTTAACAAATGTTTATTGAAGGAATGAAAACAAGGATTGGATGCTTAACACATGTATTCAATTTTCCTTTCTTGAAAATAATCAGCACAGAGTTTTAGCATAAAGGACTTTGTGAATATTTACTTTACTTTGTGAATATAACTTGCTAATAATCCCACCCTCTCAAACATTATTAATTGATTTTTCGAAAAAAAGAGTTTCAAGTCCTTATTATTTATTAAGAACCGCATGTATAATAAAGACTAGACCAAATAGAGACGATAATACCATCACCCTAAGCAGCAATTTCAGCAATTTGTGGGCCTGTAATGAATTTTGCAGATGATGAATGTTTTAAAAGTTTCTTTTGTGGCAGAATCTCCGCTACTAAAAGCACTGGGAGGTTTTTTTCTTTTCAGACATGTGAAACTTTACTAAATGAATGGGCAAATATGGACTTTTACAATCTCTGTTGGTGTAGGAGATAAATGGATGCTTAAGCATGAGGAAAAGTTAACTAAATCCACTGTTGCAAATACTACCAGGCAGGAAGAAAAGATTAGGTTTTTGTTTAGGAAGAGAGTGGTGTGTTAAAGGCAATGAGGTCTAAAAACAGAGGGTAGAGGGGACTGAGTCTGAAAGAGGCCAAGCGGGTGCTTGGAGGGTTGGAGAGAGAAAGAAAGGGTGAGAGAGAGAAAGGGAGAGGCAGAGAGAGAAAGAGAGAGAGAGATCAAGACAGTTTTGATCTGAGTAATTATATTTCAAACATGGTGAATTTTTTTATGAAGGTATTAATGGATGGGAAATTTTTCATCAAGCTGGAAAAATAAAGAAATACGGTAGAGGTGGTGCAGGGGGCATTCAATAAGAAAAAAAGAACATCAATATATTTGTAATTAGAGAGCATTAAGATTCCACATACTTTGAAAAAACCAATGGTAATGCTTTTAGCAGAATGAGAGACACTTGCTCTGATTCTGTCTTCTAAATCAAGGAAGCATTTTATTCAGGAAGAATGTACCTTTAGTAATTTAGTCTAGTAGTTGAAGAGTCTAACATCTAAGGAATGGCTGGATGTGAACATGATCAGCAATGTGTTCTGCACTGCACTTTTCCCTGCTACTATAAACTTTAATAGCTTTTGTGTATTGCATTTTAAGGCTAAAAACGTATTTACATTAAATGCAACTTATTAATAGGAAAATTGACAGGGGAAATTAGAGTGTAGTCCAACAGGAAAGTAAAAACTGAGGCTTTTTTTTTCTTTCATGTTTACAATGGCATATTCTGCACATATTTTCTAACATGAAATGCTAGTAATACTGATTAGTTAACATTTTGGTTAAATAAACAGCCCTAGGTTACACAGCTAAGAAATAAAGTTGGGATTTGAACTCAAGTTGGTCTGACTCAAGAGCTTGCACTGTTGACTTTGTGACATTGTCACCACATAAGTAAAAGGAGGCAGCTTGCCCCTAGGTGTGCTGAGTGACCAGATCCCAGGAGAGTGATGTGAAGATGGCGAGAAAAAGCAAGAGAGCTGAGTTAAGTGAACCAAGGAGAGAACATGGATGGACTCAGTGTGGAATAGAGCCGTTTTATGTCTGTGTCTAAGACCCTCACTTAGTGAAAGTTACATAATGATGAAGGAGCAGAGGTTTACTTTGCATGAAACCTGATAGTCACATTTTCCTTGAAGGAAGACTGTAAAGAAATGATGGAATGCACAACACCTTGAAAGCCCAACATTCTTGACATATGATATACCTTAAATTTTTTCTTTACCATCTTTCAAGCTGATATTTAAACTCTGCACAAGAATCACTTAATCCATTACTATGCCCAAGCCGCCTTTTGCATAGAACTCACGGATTAAGTCACCTAACAATTTAATTTAAAGAGAGGAAATTTAAAGTTAATACTTATGCAAAGTAATAACTCATTCACATGATGTTTATGTGGTTACAGTGGAAAGCACTGGGTGGTCTGATAATATTGAAAGTTACCATTGGAATAAAATGGCAAGCATAGTGCAAACCTTTATAAATCCTCAAAGAAAATATGGTTTTGGAGATGTTTCTGTCGCTGGCAAGGTATCCATTAAATTCATCTAAGGACATGGAAGCTACATCTAGATTTTTTAATGTCATAGAAAATTCTCAAACAGTTAACTCATGGGCAACTAAACACAACATTATAACTTACACAAACAGTGATACTCTAACACACTTATGTCAATTCAGAACCCCTACAGTTGATAAACTACCTGAAACTTCCTAAGGAGTGTCAGAAACACATTTGCAGTTTTACAAATCTGATGCTGGGTTTTACATTAGGATCTCTGGATGATCACAGTTAAAAGATACTTGAAACACTTGATGACAAAAGTCCCCCTGTTGATTTCACTGTTGCTGAGGGTATGCGCAATAGCTTAGACTGTGTTAGATGAGGTGGTATTTTATAATGGTTAGTAGTGCAGGCTCTAAGTTCTTATACATCTCAAGACATAAACCAGAGTTGTCACTTGATAGTTTTGTGACTCTGAGCAAGTTCTTTAATTTGTGCCTTAGTTTTTTCATGTGCCCAAAGTAAATATTCATAGACCCCTCATCAATAGACAATACTTGGTACCATATGTGACTGACAGTCAGTGCTCAGTGAAGAACAACCGTTATCATTTCAGTGAGTATCAGAGTTATAGTTGCAAGATTTAGTCAATAAAAATAAAAGATTCCCAGTTAAACTTGAATTTCAGAGAAACCACTCATAAATTTACTCTAAGTGTGTCCTAGGCTATACAGAAAGCATACACTAAAAAATTATTCATGGCTGAGATTTTATCTGGCAATCCTAATCGTAGTGCTTGGGATGGTAAGTGCTCAGGAGTTTTTGCTTGAATAGTTTTGTTTATGTAAATGATACTATGGACTAAATGTTTTAAAATAGCAAGATGTTGATGAATTTTAATATATAAATCTGGCTGCATCTACTAAACTTCTGTTGGTGAGAACTCTTATTCACTATTAGCCAGAAAGTATGCATTTATTCAACTAATAACTTAGGACCCTTGGATGCATTTGTCGGTATAGCAGTGATACAAACAAAATAAGCAAGGAAGAGTGACAAAGACTTAAATTACAAATCAATACAAGACTGTCAGTCGGTATGATAATGCATAACCAATGAAAGATAAAGACAGAAGGAAGGGCCCAGGCATCATGGACTTTAAGTTTTTGAGTAACTGTCAACAAATATTTATTGAGGGTATACAGCATGCCAGATACTGTTTCGTGGGTAGGGCAGGTCTATATTGCTGAAGTCCAAGCAGGTAGATAATGTAATAATCAAAAAATAAATACAAAATTACAACAATACTACGTACTCTGAAGGAGGGGTAGATAAATCATGCTATAAAGGCATGATCCAAATAAAAAGTTTGGACCTGCACAGAGAGGTCAGAGGTTTCTCTTTGGAAGTAATAAGAGAATTAAGAACTGAAGGACAAGAAGGAGTTAACTAGAGAATGACAAAAGAATCACATTATAGAGCAAATAACAAGCACTAAGATCCTGTGGTGGGAGGGAATATGGTGTTCAATAGAGACACAAGATGATACCTGTGGCCAGAATGCTAGAGAGAGAGTAAAACAGACAATACATCTGTAGATTCTTCAAGATTTTTAGTATTTTTTTCCCTAAATGCCCAGTGAAATAATTTAAGTAGGGTAGATAGAAGGGATGAAGGATATGTGTCATTGAAAGGTCATTCTTGTAGCTTTGCAGAGAGTGGCTTGAAGGGGTCAATGGTAACTCAACGAAATCAGTAGAAATAATTTCTTGGAAAGAATGGAATTTAAGATATATGTCTTGGAGGATTTCAAATGATGGAAAGAAATAGGGTTCGAAAGAGACTGAAATATATGCTGCAAATCCTGAAATGAGGAGGATACCCATACAGTTTGAAGAGTGTTAATTCAATAGAGAAATGGAAGATGCTTGCAGTGGTAGAAGTGGTAGGAAAGGCAGTTCAGAAACCAACTGAAGGACCTTGTTAACAAAGGTGAGATGGTCAGATTAATCTTATAAGTAATGAGTGGTTACTAATGATTTTTAGTAGAAACATAATATAAGGCAAATATTATTTTTAAAGTTAAATCAAATACCACAAATACATAGTCCAAGCTAGGGGATTAATAGATTCAAAACTGTGAAACAATTAAACAATTACTACAGTACAAGTAGTGTGTGGAGGTAAAGGTGTGATTTACAGATTTAGTTTTGTAGAGAATGGCAGTAAAAAGAAAATCCAATGAAAATAAGAATGAAAAGAACAAAGAAGAGGTTAGAAAAGAAAAAAAAAAAAAGAAAACAAGTCATACATCAAGTTAAAGGGAATAAAGAAGGAAGTTCAAGGAAGTGGGTTTCAAATGATACATGAAGCTAAGTGGAGTAGAAAGGAGTTTCCAAAGATTATCAGTTAGCTTTGGCTAGGTCATCGTGACAAACTCAAAGGTTCAGTTATATACGATGGCAGATGTTTGTTTCTCACTCAGGTTACATGGAGGCTGTGGATTGATTGTGGTTCTGCTTCATCTATCACCTTCATTCCTAGATCCAGGATGAAAGAGCAACTTTATTAGGTACCTGTGGTTCTCTCAGTAGAGAAAAAAGCATGAGGAAGAATCATGCATTCTTTTCTCTTTTTTTTTTTAAATTTTAATAGAATTCATTCCTTAGAGCAATTGTAGGATCACAGCAAAATTGAGAGCAAATCACAGAGATTTCCCATATATCCCCTTCCTCTCACATGCATAGCCTCCTCTATTATCAACACCATCCACATAATGGTATGTTTCTTACAATTGATGAACATACAATGAGACATCATATTCACCAATGTCCACAGTTTACATCAGGGTACTCTTTTGTTGTTGTACATTCTATGGGTTTGGACAAATTTATAATAGCGTTTATGGACCATTGTAGTATCATACAGAGTATTTTCACTGCCCTAAAAATCTTCGGTGGTCTATCTATTCATCCACTACTTTTGTATTACCCCAGACCCTGCCAACAACTGATCTTCCGTCTCTGTATTTTTTTCTTTTTCGGAATGTCATGAAGTTGGGATCATATAGTATGTAGGCTTTTCAGATTGACTTCTTCCACTTAACACATGCATATAAGTTTTCTCCAAGTATTTTGAGGGCTTGATACCTCATATCATTTTGGTGCTGATGGGATTTTCTTGTCTGGATGTCTCACAGTTTATTTATTCTTTCCTACTGAAGGACATTTTGGTTGCTTCAAAGGTTTGGCAACTGTAATTAAAGCTGCCATTAACATTTATGTGTAGGTTTCTGTGTGGACATACGTTTTCAACTCCTTTCAGTGAATACCAAAGAATAGGATTGCTGGATCATATGCTCAGAGCGTGTTTAGTTTTATAAGAAACGCTCAACTGTCTTCCAAAGTGACTATACCATTTTGCATTCCCATCAGCAATGGGAGTTCTGGTTGCTGTACATCTTTGCCAGTATTTGATTGTTATCAGTGCTTCGAATTTCTGCCCTTCTAACAGTTGTAGTTGTGTGGCGGTTTCTCATTGTTGTTTTAATTTGCATTTCTGATGATATATGATGTGGAGTATGTTTTCATATACCATTTGTCACCTGAATATCTTCTTTGGTGAGGTATCTTTTAAGGTATCTTTTTGCTCATTTTTTGTTTTCAGGTTGTTTGTATTTTTCATTGCTGAGTTTTAAGAGTTCTTTGCATATTTTGGATAACAGATTTTATCAGATACTTCTGCTCTGTGAAAGATGCTATCAAGAAATCTCATTTACAAAAGCTACAAAAAAAATCTAGGAATAAATTTAACCAACGAAATGAAATATTTCCACAAGGAAAACTATAAAACACTTATAAAAGAAATTGAAGAACACACAAAAATGAAAACTATATCTCATGCTTATGGATTAGAAGAACTAATATTGTAAAAATTTCCATACTACCCAAAGCAATCTAAGGATTCAATGCAACCTGTATCCAAATACCAATGACCTTACTCACAGAATTAGAAAAAACAATCATGAAATCTGTATGGAAACTCAAAAGACCCTGAGTGGCTAAAGCAATCCTGTGCAAAAAAACAAAACTGGAGGCACTACACTACCTGACTTCACATTATACTACAAATCTGTAGTAACCAAACAGCATAGTACTGGCATAAAAACAGACATGTAGACCAATGGAATAGAATACAGAACCTAGAAATAAATTCACTCATTTATAGCCAACTCATTTTCAACAAAGGCACAAAGAACACACACTGCAAAAAGAGCAGTCCCTTTAATAAATGGTACTGGGAAAACTGTATGTTCATATGCAGAAAAAATAAACTATATCCTATCTTTCACCATATAAAAAATTAGCTCAAAAGGGGTAAAGACTTAAGTGTAAGACCTAAAACTATGAAACTACTAGTAAAATACTTTGAGGAAACACTGCAGACTTTTTGGATAAGACCTCGAAACCATAGGCAGCAATGGCAAAAATAGGCAAATGAGATTACATAAAACTGAAAAGCTTCTCCACAGCAAAAGAATCAACAATGTGAAGAGATGGCTTAGAGAATGGGAGACAACATTTGCAAACTATCCATCTGACAATGGATTGATATGTGGAGTATATAATGTGCTCAAATAATTCAATAGCAGTAAAACCAAATAATCCCATTTAAAAATGGACAAAGGACCTGAATAGACATTTTTCAAAAGAAGACATACAAATAGTCAATGAGAAAAAAAAAAAATGCTCAGCACCACTAATCATCAGAGACATGCAAATCAGAACCACAATGAGATAGCATCTCACCCAATTAAAATGGCTATGATCAAAAGGAAAAAAAAAATACAAAAAGAAAAAAAAATAACAGATGAATGAGAGTGGGGAAAAGGGATAATGCTCTCATACACTCTTGGTAGAAATTTAAAGTAGTACAGCCACTTTGGAGAACAGTATGGAGGTTCCTCAAAAAACTAAAATTAAAACTACTCTATGACTCAGCAGTTTTACTGCTGGGTATATATCCAAAAGAAAGGAAATCAGTATATTGGAGAGACATCTGCATGCTCATGTTTATTGTAGCACTAGTCACAATAGCCAAAATATGGAATCAACCTTCATGTCTATCAATGGATGAACTGATACAGAAAATGTTGTATATATACACAATGGAATGCTATTCAGCTGTAAAAATGAATACGATTCTGTCATTTGCAGCAACATGGATGGAACTGGGAGTCATTATGTTAAACAAAATTAGCCTGGCACAGGAAGACAAATATTGCATGTTTTCACTCATATGTGGGAGCTAAAAAAGTGGATCTCATGAAAGTAGAGATGAGAAGAATGGTTACCAGGGGAAAGGGTAGAGAGGAGGGGCGATGAAGAGAAGTTGGTTAATAAGTATAAAAATACAGTTAGAAAGAAGAAATAAATTCAGTATTCAGTAGTATAGTAGGGAGATTAATGGTTAAAACTTTATTTTATATTTAAAAATAGTTAGAAGAGAAGGATTGCAATGTCTCAACAGGAAGAAAAGAGATGGCAGGTATCCCAATTACCCTGATTTGATCATTATACATTATGTACACAAAATATCACATGTACCTCAAAGATATATACAATTGTTATACATCAATTAAAAACAAGTAAAAAAAAAACTAATAGATACTTGAAAATATGTAATCAAACTAATAAAGACAAAGCAATGTATTCATTTATATATTGTTTTGGAGAAGCAGTAATTTATGAATCTAAATATAACCTTTGATAACTACCGCTTAGATATGAAATTTTGCAATTAAAAATTTAATTTTTATTTTCTTTTTAAAGAAACAATACTTAGCATGTAATGCCTATTATAGATTTTATGTTCTGTGTGTTTTACAAAAGTGTGTCTCAGTAAATAATTATAAAATGCTTTTGAGTCATTCCCATTGCTTAAGAAATACTGCATAACCTAAATAAAGAATGTTACACTTCAATGGGCATACTATTTTAATTAGACAGTTTTACAAAATTGCGTTCTGGCAGTTTATAAATTATATAAGCAAATGCAGATTCAACTGGCATGCATTATTCAAGAACAAATATTCAGAAATATGAGTGGAGAAAAAAGAATGAACTATAACCTCTCGCCCTCTCTCTCTCTAAGATAGCATAGTAAATGTAGAAAAAAGGGGGAAATATTATTTATTTATTTTCAGTAACAGTCCAAGCATGAAGAAAAATAGTTCAAATCTTTGATTGAGTCTAAAGTAGAATCATAAAGTGTCTTAGTCCATTCTGGCTACTATAACAAAATACCATAAACTGGGTGGCTTGGAAACACCACAGATTGATTTATTTCTCACAGTTCTGAAGGCTGGGAAGTCCAAGATCAAAGTGCTAGCAGAGTCGTGGTCTGGTGAGGGCCTGCTCTCTGGTTCATAGATGGCACTGTCTAACTCTGTCTTTATATGGTAGAAGGGGCAAGGCAGCTTTCTAGGGCACCTTCTGTAATGGCACCAACTCCATTAATGAGGGCTTCACCATCTAACTACCAATTACACTCCCCGCAAAGCTCTCACCTCCCAACACCACGACACTGGTGATTAAATTCCAACATATGGGTTTTGGAGGCACACAAACATTTAACTCTAGCATGGAATAAGCAAATATGTTTCCTAAGAAGAATGAAATAATGTGAGAAAGCCATTGATCTCAATCATCTGAAGCCTAAACTGACAGCAGGGAAGGGACACATTTCCTTCATGTAATGACTGGGAAGTTGACTGAAATTCAGTTTTTTTGTCCAGCCCAGCTCCTGGACATTAGAATAGTGCTTTTTATAAGGTCTTCATCCCCACTTCCTTGCCCCAGGAATTGCTGATCAGTAGATTCTCAATAGGACTATATCTAGACTCACTTGACATTTGTTTTCTATACTCCTCTAGGTAGTTTTTCCAACTTCCAGTTTCCAAGAATTTTCACTCCCACCCTTTTACTCCCTTATAAATATATGGATTATTTTTCTGCCTTTTGTTCTCCCATGTTAGGATGGACAGACTCTTGGAAAGGAGCATAACCATGCATTAGAATAAAGCCCAAATCCATTAGTAATTTAAAACAAGTATTTATTTTTCATTAAAGATAAAGAAAACTTTGTTTTAAGAAACTGATTCTCATGCTTAGCTCAAGTCTTAACAGGAAAAAATAGATACTTCATGTTATTCTGGGAAGGAAGTATGCCCTCAAAGTTGAGACTGAATGGCTCCTTCTAGTGGAATACAAGGGAAACTGGAACTTTTATATAAAAAAACACACATTGAAGTGTTATATATTATCAGGAGAAAGTCAGAATTCACTCAATTTACTTTAAAATTGTTGCTTCATTCTATTTTTTTCTTTTTTTTATCTTTTTCCTCTCTATTTCACATTTTTATAATGTATGTCCACAAAGCAGTTTAGAAAAATTATTGAGATTCTAGGTGAAAAGGAAAAATATACAATTAAGCATAATTAAGCAAGAGCATCTATTGATACACTTCCCTTCAAAAAGCTGAAAAAAATTGAGTTTTTGAAAGGCCATTATAAAATATCTAAATGCTCATTAAAGCATAGAGGCAGTAAGCACAAGCTGAAAGGATACTAGAATGGAGATATTGTTCTATTTTTATGACTTAGTTAAATCTCACAGTTTCTTTAGTCCTCAGCTTCTCCACTTGAAAATCAAATAACTATACTGGAAAAGAATATAGTGCTAACAATCTATGAGCCTACCCCATTCCCAGCTTATTCTCATCCTTAATCATTATAACAGTCTGACAGTATATAAAATCCCTCCTATTTATTGACTCTAGACAACTAAAACACTGCACTGATGAGATTCACACCCGATCCCTTTACCCAGCCAATTACACATGAGCTTACAGTTGGACAGATTTTCTTAATGTCAGATAATCCCATACTAGGTATTTCATAGCAACGATGAAGCAAGAAATAACATTCATATATCCATATATCAAAATGAACTTGCCTGAATTGTATGCATAGGACAAAATGCGCACCATTAGTTTTCTGCTTTCTTCTTCTGCTCTATCAGACCTGCTCCTTCTTTGTTCTGATAAATGCATAGATGATTGCAATAAGGCTAGATTTTAGTATTGCAGTGGTATGTACATTTTGAAGGAGGACAGATGTGAAACTCCAACGTTGACATTTCAAAAATCAGCTATCGGTAAAGGAAATCCCAGGAGAATCATTCTTTGGGAGCTCTGGAATTCTTCAATGACAATTCTGCATCAGAGAATTCGATGTGTTAACATTCAGGCTCTGTAATGTGAATCTTGCCCCAAAAAGAGAAGGGTGTCTAAAGGCACTATGCACAAGTCTAGAGGAAATGTGAGCGGAAAGAACACACTTCTGTAAAATACAGAGAAAAAAGCAGTCCTACAAGATGTTCAGTGTGAGGCTATTTGCTAAAAAAAAGTTTTAAATAAAAATAAGGAAGGAAGAAAGGAAAGAAGAAAAGGAAATTGAAAACAGCAAATACAACAACCATAAAAAAAGTAGTTGAAATCATTGGCTATTTTGTTAAGATCATTCAGTCCTTTAAAAATTATGGTTATGTAAACCAAAGAGTCACCTGGGAAAATGATTAAAAGTTTAAAAGACAGCATTCAAAATTTTATGTATATTATCTAGAAAACCATCTCTAGAATATATGCAGGAATATCTGTTTCATTTTATACACTGCTGTATGCCCAGCACCTTAAACGGTATCTGACATGTAGTAGGTTCTCAATAAACATGTGTTGTGTGAATTTGTTGATGAATTACTTAAATATTGGAGAAAAATATACAAATTAATATGATAATGGTTCTACACGGGGATGTGGAATTATGTGTACATTTATTTAATTTCCTGATTTTCCAAACTCTTTCCTCTTTTTTCCCTCCTTTTTCTCCATTATATCCCCGCTGATATGCAGTAATACGTATTTTTCGGTCTCCTTCTACCCAAATGCGTGCCACTTTATATTTACAACCTGGAAAAATGAGATCATTCTATGAAGAGGGGGACTAGAAATGAACAGAGTGTAATTTCTGAAAAACAAAAATCAAGACATGGAGCAGTATATACTTTGTGTAGCTACAGTCGTGTCTATATCCAGGGACGGCTACATAGCACAGAAATGACTTCTCTCTCTTTTAAGCATGAGCTGGTTTTTCCATTGTACATTTATTCCACAGCTAATAAAACAGAGCCATTCTTCTTGTTTTTTAATGTTCTGCCAATGGACATACTGCTAAGAACAATCAGTATGAAATAAATTCTTGTGTTTTTCAGATAGAATTAGTCTTTTACCATGAAGTTTGGCCAAGTCAGGCAAATTAAACCTAGACACTAAAGCTTCCATTAGATATGTTACAGCACAGGCATCCTTGTAGATTCCCTGAGCAGATTGCAGTTACAGAAATCAACAAATAGTAAAACAATATGCATTAGCCTCTGATTTTAATAGTATGTGAGGTCTGGAGAAAGAACCGCACTGTATTCAAACTCATAATTGCAGCCTGATACATAGCTTGATGCATACAATCACAGAGGCTTCTTTTCCATTTCATAATTTTCCAGTCTTCTATCAATCCAATTTATTTATTCTAGAAATATATATATTTATGTTGCAACACTTGTCAGTTGTTTGGTCTTAGATAAGTTTCTAAATTCTTTTGACTTGGTGCCAAATGAAGGTAACGTTTGTAACTATATAATAGTAGTTAGAATTGAGTTTACATACACAAGGTTTGAAAAGTCTGACATATGATGAGACCTCAGTAAGTCTTAGCTCCTTATACTGTGCACTAGGCAGTGGGGAAGAAATTGAATATGGTGATGAAAAAGATAGGATCTAGTTCGTGGTAATTTGAAATCTAGCAGGTATGATTATTGCAAGGCAATTTCTGTGAATCTCTAGCGTTTCTGTGTGTCTTGGGAATGGAAGTATTGACAGTCTTTTGTTCTATTTTTTCAGATAAGTTTCAGGTTTGTATAGAAGACAACCTTGGAAGATAGAGGGTGTCTCCTTTGAGGGCAGAGACCAGGCTTGTTTGCTATCCATTATGAAAATAAGGAATGTTCCCCTCTGGGACAATGTTTGGGCAGACTTGCTTGCAGCCCATTCTACAAGCCTGAGATTTCCTAAATTTGGTATTCCTCCCTGTAATCTAATGCAACCCGTTGCATGTGCAGGTGCCACGTGGCCCTCATCACAACTACTTATAGGAATTGGGACTCAGGCAACCAGTGTAAATGCTGATATTTTGGTTACTGCTATTGATGTAAGCGATAAACCGTCCTTTGTTTCTGATTCAGGAGTCTTTTGCCTTCTGCTAGCATCCACGAAACTAGGGCAAGATAACTTGTTATCTTACAAATAGGATAAAAATCTCAGATTATTTACATTTCTTAAAAATCATTAGGCAAGTAATCAGAAGCATAAGATTGTGTTTAAATAAAAATGCATAAATATGCATACACACCAATGCGTATGGAAAAATGAGATGGCTGAATATTATAGGAACTTTAATGGTGTGGTAGGATTTAGGAGTAGCAGTATCCTGTTAAATTATTAAATTGATCCTAAAACTTTTAGGATCAGAAGCAAACGTAAAAATCACCTCATCGGAATAACCAGTCAATTTTGAGAGGCCAGGCTGATCTTGCCTCCAATTTTTCTTCATCGTATATTAGAATAACGGGCACATATTATGTACTCAATGAAGATACATATTTTGAGAAATGTAAAAATAAATTTAAGGAAACATTTACTGAATAAATATATCCTTTTTACTGCTCAATACTTTCCATAATAGAATAGGTGCTTCTGCACGGGAAATCCAGTTCATTGATGAATATCTGTCCCAGAAAATTCTTCCTTACTATACTATTCAAGGTAGGAGAATATGCTGTGATAAAATGAAAATCACAAAATATTAGTGATGGCATTACATAATAAAAATTTTATTTCTCCTTCATATGACCATTTGAAATGTGTAAAATGCCTGCCTTTCTGGTGGCTTTTCCCTTCAAATCATGTCTCAGGAAGTGGGGTTTTTCTATAGTGTTGCTCCATCCAGAAGTAAAATGAAAATGGCAATGTTTTCTCTGCCATACTTAATTTGAACTAAAGTTAGATTTCTTAAATTTAATTCACCAATTCTAATTCATTCTGCTCTTGGAACAAGCAATAACAATAGCAAAAGCTTACTTACTTTTCCCCGTAAATATGATAGATGTTTAAATATTTATTTCCTCTTAGTCTATTTTTTCTAGGCTAAATAATCGTACTTCATATAATCAGACCTCACAGGAGATCACTCCCAGACACCTTTCCATTTTGATTCTTTTCCTAAGACCATCCGTTAGGTTGACAATGACATTTAAAGAGTGGTACTAAGAACCGAATTCAGTAACTAAGATATTCTCAGACAAACAGATTAGATGAGCCTAAGTTTCCATGGTTTAAACTCTAGAAAGTCCAGTGCTCTAGAGGTTCATATATTTCATGAGAATTACAGGTCACCAGAAAGGCCAATATTTGTATTTTTAAATATTAACCAATGCTTGCCATACCTCATTCCATTTTACCCTGTTACCTCTCCTCCATTTAGGTCACCAGACAGACTTGAAGCAGGCGTTGCCTTAAGGGGAAGTGGCAGCTATGGAAACTGAAAAACAAAACCATCCAAATCCTGACTTTTCAGCTTTAAAATAAAAGCCACATAAAAATACCCGAAGATCTAGTTTTTCTTGCCTTTGAAGAGATAAGAACTCTCTGGGCTAAAAGAAATAGGGAAGAGTTGTACAGGAAACAAAAGACTAGAGAATTGGTGAAAACATAGGACAGGGGGCACCTCTGGCCTGTCCACTCCTCTCCTGTCCCCACCCTTGCAGTTGGATCCTAAAAGGGAAGAGGAGGAACAGAAGTTGATCATAAGTGGAATTTTAAAGGCTGGAATGCCTGTACCTCTGCTCCCTGCCTAGCACGCCAAGAGGCAGCAATCTCCCAAGAATGTCACCACGGAAAGGGGAAAGAGTAGAGATGGTTACGTGGGTGTCGGGACTAAGAACCTGAGGCAAGCACAGCGTCTCCTCCATACCGTGTCCCCACATATGCACTCCCCTACCCCACCAAAGAGCCTAATAGCATTTCAGGCAGAAGAAGAAGGGAAACACCTGAAATGTCTAGTTTAACCTCAAACCATTGCGTTTATCCAGAGAGTGTCAAGAAAATCTTAGAGTGACGTGGTTTTCTTGTGCTTGACTAAATCACCTTTGCTACCTTCATGAAGACTGGAAATTGTATTGGGAATACACTGTGTCTTAGAAAAATAGACCATCAATCCTTCAGCGTTTCCTGAACACAACCTAAGAATGCTCTGACAACTGCAGATGCTTGTCTTGGGAATGGAAAAGGCCTCACTATGTCTCAAAGGTGAGAGTGTTAAAGTGGATTTGGAATTACAAGATCAAGGTTTAAATTACTACCTCTATGTATTTGTCCCCATGATAATTTCTCTCTTAGCAACAGTTTACTATTAAAAACATGTACATATTCTGAATTTCTCAAAGGCAGAATAAGGATTTTACATGAGGTAAGTGCCTGGGAAAGGGTTTTATAGATTTAAATTGCCATAAATATGTCATAATTAGTCTATTTTTTAAGGTGGCTATGGTCTAAAAATTAGGCTAAAAGGTAATATAAGTGATGTGATGTAACATTTTGATATTGGGTATAGAGAAGACACGTTAGTTCAGTGAATATCCAATTTTAATGTGCTTGAAAGATCTTATCAAAATGCAGATTCAGATTCAGCAGATTTGGGTTGGGACCCTGAGATGATTCGTTTCTAACTCAGATAATAACAATCCTGCTGAACCATAGACCACAACTTGAGTAGCAACATTCTAGTTAATGACTAATTTTTGCACATTTCCTGAGCTTAAAAGTAACAATTAATATTCAGCATCATATCTCACATCGTCCAAGAACAGCTCCCACATTTCTTTATCTCTCCCATTTGTTCACATTGAGTTCCTCATATTCTCACCATACCTGAAGTTGATGATGCCATGACCTGATTACCAAATGCTCTGAAATTTCTTTTAGGTTTTCTTTTCAAATTGTTATTATCTATACAGAACATGGTGTGCTCTCAAGGGAAATATAAACAAGCAGTTCAGTCTTTGAGAATTTGTGAGATTTAATCTCACAAAGTTGGTAGCAGGCGTGCCATTATTTCAGTTATTCACTTTTAAGAAAGAATAAAATTTATATTTGGATTCTACAAATAAGAGAACTAGGCAAGTATTATATTGAGGCATTAAGTGTTGTTTTATTTTAGTTGGTTTGTTTGCTTTCCTGTCCCTGTCCCCTTGAGATTCGAAGAAGCTGGCATAGGTAGGGGACAGGTTATTATCACCCGCAGTTTTTCCTTTTAGTGAAGATCACTGTTATCTAGAGCACAGAACATCATCTTAGATTTCAGAGATGATGTTATCTACCCAGTTTCTAAGAACAAATTGTAGACAAGAGACTATGACTTTTTTATAATAGAATGGGTAAAATGATCTAGAACTGGCAAAATTACACGTCAGCTTTCTTCAACACCCTCACCTTTGAGAGACAGTATGCACACTGGTTAAGGGCTAAACTGTGGAAACAGGCTGCCTGGCTGCATAGCCTTGAGAAAATCATTTAACCACTTAGTGCCTCAATTTTCTAATCTGTATGATGGGGAAAATTATTGTTCTTACCTCATGAGGTTGTTGTGAGGAATAATTGAGTTAGTATGCGTAAAGCACTTAAGACCTGCCTACAATATTGTAGGCACTCTAAAGGTTAACTATTATCATTGTTATTACTATTGATTGCTGTTATTGCTGTTACTTATTCCTTTATATTCATCAAGTTTATGTTATGGCTACATAATTTCAAGAAGTCTGCCCCTTACTATACCACCAAGATAAACTTGATTTTGCAAGGCCTCAAGATACAAACATATGAAGATGAGCTGCTAATATTTATAGTTACTGAAGGTGATGCATAGCTTCTGGAAGAATTTATTTTACATTTTTCAGTTTTACTATAATTGTATTATACTAAAGAAACCGCTATAGTTAGAATTCTTAGAAAATAAAAAAAAAACTTCAAAAGTATTGTCCATCACATTCAACATTTTGACATTATTCTGTAGATACTTTTTTTCAAAAGAGACACCTACTTGAAGACATAATTTATTCATAAAAGTAAATTAGGCAACTAAGCTAAAACATAATGCAACATGTATTTCTTATATAATGTTCACATAAAAATTCTTAGCATCTCAGTTCTTCTTATTTGGTGTTGAAAGAGACCAAAGTAAGGACATCTGTAGATTGACAATCCCACAGTATTCACAGATCACAGGTATAATTGCTAAATTCAAATTAAATTCAGCAGATATAAACTTTGTGCCTACCTTTTGTGCTGTGTGAGTCATCCAAGAGGTATCCAACTCTGCCTTTTCCTTTAAGGAATTTGTCTTCTCATTAGGGAGATAATTATGATAATGGAAATGATTGGAGCAAAATAAGGAGCAACAATAATAATTACATACAATCAAGTCTCCAAATATAAGATGCAGGCAACACAAATTATAACAGTATAGGGAAGTCAATTTTCAAATGTTAAGATGCACTTCCTAAAGGAGGTACTACTTATAATGGGCTTTGGAAGTAGATAGGATTTTGAATATATTCTCCAGGAATCAAAATCCACAGGGACAATAATGTTAAGACATCCTCTCCAGTGACCTGTTTATACAAGGAGAATGAATTGGGCAGTTGGGATGCAACTAAGTTACTTTTAGGATGTGAAAATACATGCATACCTCATTTTTGGATCAAACACAAAACTGGCAATCTGGAAGCAGCAACAACAGAGCAGAAAATTTTTGTTTTTCATAATGGTACTTTTCTTTTCATAAAAGTTATTGGCCTTCAAAGTGGTTCAAAAAAGTTTTCCTTAAATACAAAGCCTCTTTTGTGCTTCTTAAACATAAATTACTTGAAAGAATTGTGAGTTTCTCTTGACATTCTCAGCTGCCACCTCTCGTACAAAGTGAGGGCACATCTCATAGTCTTACTTTGTGCCGGGCTTTCATGTGGGATAGCTGTTCCTGGGATAGCTTTTCCTCCCTGCTTTCTGGCTTCTGAATGACGGCAACATTGCCTTTCGCTTCGTTTCTTCCAAAGTTTATTTTTTCTTTTCTCTTTTTTCTTTTTACACTTTTAATTTTAAAATATTTAAATCAAATTATAAAAATAATATATTGAAAATGAGATATAAACGTAAACCAGATACTTCTGGCTGCTGTGATTTATTCGTCCAGTTGGTCTTCGTCTGTGGCTACTTAGCCTGGTGGGTTAGAACGCAGTGCTAATGATGCCAAGATCAAGGGTTTAATCCCCCTGGCCTACTTCACTTTATTCCATTGCATGGACAGAACTGTACTCATACCCAGGCCAGATTTCATGTGAATATATTCCTCTGGTCAGAGGCTGAGAGAGACAATGTAGTTACATTAGCCCAGATCTGTCATTACTGTGAGGAAAACCAGCAAAGAAACAAACAACAAACTCAAAGTATGCATTGAACTCAAGGTCTGTCATTTGTGATGACAGATAACCCTATTATACAGTTAAATACATATTCTTTGCTAATATTTAAAAAATAATTAACATTTTAACAGCACATAGTTAAATGATGAGTTGATATTATCTGAATATTTCTTAGACTAACCTGTATTTTTTACAATTTCATTTTAATTGACAAATAATAATGGTACACACTTAAGGGTGTACAATGTGATGTTATGATATATTGTAGAATGTAAAATATGTATATATTTTGGAATGATTAAATCAGGTTAATTAACATATCTATCACCTCACTCTGCTGATAGATCCTAAATAGTGTCTTGACATCTTTTAATCTCACCTCACGATTTATCATCTTGGATTCCTCTATGTTTAAGTATCTATAAAATATACTAATAATATAGTATCATACACATATATTTGCATATGTGTGTATGCCTTCTAGTGAAATCCTGTAACTCCAGCCAAATTCATTAAAAAAATGAAAAATTTTTATGAAATTATGAGAAAAAAAACACTTAACAGAAAGAGTGTGCTGACTCTTTCAAGAGTGTGTGCTAATGGTAGATAGAGGTGCTAAGAGAGGGTCCTGGCCAACCCTAGCTGGGCTCCCAGCGAATGAGAATCTTGTGTGAAGCAGGTGCTACCATTTGCTATGTGTCTCTGCTGAGTCAACCAGAAATATTTAAAGTCTCATTTTTCATTAAATAAATCAAACCATGAAGATTGAAAGTAGCCCATCATTAATTGTTACAGTTGAAAACCCAGCCTCAGAATCTTTATATCAGGTGTACTCTAATCTAAAAAACCTCATAAGAGTCATTAATAAGAGAAGGGAGTATTTCACTAGATGTTGTAAACTCATCAGGAAAAAAAATACATACTACCTTGAATTAGAGTACATATAAAATCTCTTCAAGAAGTACTACCTAAGGATGAGAAAAGGGTACAGGACCAAATGCTAAGACACTCAGTGTTTAAAGTTTAGGTAGAGGAGGCTGTAGCAGAGCAAACAGGAAGAACAGCCAAAGTATAAAGAAACAGATGCAAACAGGAGGATACCATGAAAGGATGTAATTTAAAGAAGGGATTAATTTGCAATGGCAAAATTTATAAAGCATCAATTAGGATGAGGTTTTAACAGTTAACTTTGAATTGGACAACATGGTCAGTACTACTGACCTTAAGTATGTTGGTGGGGTGATGGAGACAAATAGAGAACAGAGATGGAGAAAGTGGATAAAATTGAATTGGAGAGATTTGAGAATGGTGGACAAGACAGGAAGCAATAGTTACAAGACGACATGGATAAGCACATTTAGAGAAACAGTAAAGTTGCAGTGCCACTGAGAAGGGCAGGTGATCCTGAATGACAACCGATTAAAATGATCTTCATTCTTACATGCAAGTATTGACCTCCTGTTTTTACTTCTATCCCACTGGCACAATTGATACCATTCTTAGGTCCAGGCAACTAGAGTCCCTCCCTGGCCCTGAGTTTTACAGTACCCCTCACTAGCCCTCTTCCTGCAGTGCCTTTCTCCATTGGAAATTGTAGGGCGAAGGGGAATTGCTCACCAGAACCTCTTCCAGCATCTCCTTCCCCACCCTAGCACTGTATTTGGGTTCTATTGTTACTGTCACCAATGATCACAAACTTAGTGGCTTTAAATAAGGTAAATGCATTATCTTATGGTTCTGGACATCAGAAGTACAAAAACAGGGCTGACATGTGTCAGCAGGGCTGTGTTCTTTCTGGAGACTTTAGGAAAACCCATTTTCTCGCCTTTTTCAGCTTCTGAAGGCTGTCTGCATTCCTGGGATCATGATTCGAATCCCTTCCATTTTCAAAACTCGCAATGGCCTGCAAAGTCATTTTTCTTTCTTTGCATCAATATGGGAGACTCCTCTGTCCCTTGCCTCCCTTATATGAGGAGTCCCACTTCATAATGATTACATTGGGCCCATCCAGAGAATCAGGCTTATCTTCTTAAAATCCTCTTATTAGTAAGCCTTAATTCCATCTGCAATCTTAACTCCCCTTTTCTAAGTAACAGAACATTCAAGAGTTCCAGGAATTAGAATGTGGACATCTTTAGGGAGGGGCATAATTCTGCCTAGAACAACTATGTTTCTTTACTCAAGACCTGACAATTTCCTGCACAGATGACGCAGGCCCATTTCCTCGGAGCCACGGTTCCTAGAGCAGGTTGCATTATCAGTGGGCTCAGCTTAGGGTAAAGGGCTGGTCAAAACTCAACTGTTTGGTAGCAGGGGGCAGGTAGAGGAGATTTAAATACTTAGTTGGAGATGTCTACATGCATGTACTGCAGGGTCCAGGGAGTTCTCTTACATTGGGATCCCAAGTTAAAGGCAGGCGTGGCTGTCACCACTCAAAAAATAAGCTGCCCCCGCTTTTTACCCTATCTTATTCCAAAATATATTAGGAAAACCCACTTCAAGTTATCCTTCCAAATAAAACTAGATGCGGGGGGTGGTCCACCTCACTAAATTCCAGCTGGAAAATTTGGAAACAAACATTTTGAGAAATTTGGTGGTGGGGGAAAAATGTAGTGACTGTAAACCCTCAATTCAGAAGATTTGGGAATGTTTCAGGGCAAACTTTGAGGAACTTTAGCTCAGAACTATATAAAATTGAATTCCATACCATTGCTGCTTTTTCCAAGTAATTGTGACACACTTACATAGTAGAGATGACAATGAGTGCAGCAGTGGTCAGATCACATTCTCTGATCTGAGTGACTCACTCTTGCTAAATGCAATTGGGCTGCATCCCCACCCCATTCACATACTGCTCTTCTTCAACTCCAAGTTGACCCAAGGAGGATCTGATCAAAAACTTCTTCCTTCGTGTATGTGTGTATGTGTGTGTGTGTGTGTGTGTGTATGCATACGTAAATATCTAGGAATATGTACACACACGTATAATGCATTGTGTATATACATATGCATATGTATTTGTTTATATATCTTTATTATGCGATTATGGAAAGAGAACTAAATCAAGAGTCAAGAGAAATGAGACTTTGGTTTTAGTTCTGCCACTGGTTCCCTGGAAGACATCAATCAGATCATGTATTTACTTATTTATGAAAAAGGAAGTTTTCAACTTGATGATCCTTTTTATTATTTTCCATTTTAAAACCCTAAATAGCTACCCAGGGGAAGTCAGGTACATCTACTTTCTTACTAGAACTCAAATGTAGATTTCCCTAACATTAATTATCAGAATTTTTATTAATGACCTCACTAAGACTGCAGCCTTTGACAAACTATTTTCTTTCTCTGTCCATTTCTCTAGATTCTAAGTCTAGGTAGAATTAATCTTTACTCTCTTATTTTCTTCCAGCAGGACAATATAGAAACAAAGAGAGGTATCAAAAAAGATATTGCATTGTAGGAAGATTTTGCCAAACACCTACGGACTTTTGTGTCCATGACTTATTAGTACCAAATAACTTTTTTTGTCATAGAATAAATCTTTGCAACACACTAGAGGCCATATGTAGCATTGAAGATGCAGCAAGGAGGGATATGGACATGTTGAATCAAGTTCTGGCTTTATTTTATCATTCAGAAAACATATAGAATGTCTTCTAAGTGTTAGATATGGAGATGAACAAGATATAAATAACCTCTGTCAAAGCTAAATAGACAGGTACTGAACTCATAATTGTACAAAAAAACAACTACAGGTATAAGTTATTTGAAAAAAGTTGGAGACATTAAACATTTGACCAGCAGGTGTGGCTCTGATACGTGGCTGTCCTCACAAACTTCCTCTGGCCTAATTCAGTCACTTTATATTCTAAGTCCTTTTTTTTTTTTTTTTTAACATCTTAAGGATTTACTCAATCTAACATACAGTAGAAAGCCTAAAACGGAGTTTGAAATCATATTCTACATTATAGTCTTCACTGATTTCATGTGTGCTCAGATCCCCCCAAGAATTTGTAAGTTATTCTAACAGTTTTTTTTCTACTCCTATTATATGCTTTACTTATTCAAAGAATGTTTACTAAGCCAGACACAATATGATTGAAATTTAGAGATAAAAGTCAGTCTCTCCTCTCAAGCAGCCATGGTCATATTGGGGAGACAAGCAAATAAGCAACTTCAAATCAAGTAGTTAACTATTAGTATGATGGGAGCAGATTTCTTAGAAGTAGGAGAGTTGGTGAAAATAGGGGCATTAAAGCTGATCCTCAGCGGATGTTTTGGAGGACAATTACATGAAGAGCAAGGAGTTAACAAGTGAAGAGGGTGGGGGATGTGTGGGTGCACATATGTAAAATGACATGCTGGTAGAAAGTACCACAGCTTCGCAGAATGCAGATCTCAGTTAGGATAGCTGGTAAACATTCGCAGGAGGTAGTGACATAGGCAGGGATCAGAATCTGAAGGTTAAAGAGCTGTTTCTACAGACTGCGGGATGTGACTGTGAAATTTTTAAAAGAAGAATGAATCATCATTGCACAGTTGGATTTGCAGTGTCATTAAAGAGCAGTAGTACCAACTATGCAGAACAGGAAGAGGGTTCGTCCTAGGGCCCGGAAATCACTCAGGGTCTCTTGCAGGAGTCTGAGTGAGAGATGCCGAGTGAACTAACGATTATAGCAACAGAGATAAGGAGAGAGTCAGTAGAAATGGAAAATTGAGGGTCAACTTGACTCCAAGGCCAGGTGTGGGGACTGTGAGGAGAAGGAAGGAGTGCCAGAAGATTCCCACATTTCCAGCTAGGGCAACTGGTAGTGAGGGAGTTTCAGTAGAGATGAAGATTAAACAAGAGGATCAAACTGGGCACATGAGACCATCAGGAGTATTAGGATTGAGGTCCTTATGTAACACCTATGTGGACCTGCCTAGAGAGAACTGAATACTGGAACACAGCAAAGGGATCTAATCAAAGGATATCAATTTGGGAAAAGACAATAATAAACATTTAAAGTAAATTATGAAACATATCATGGCTGGAAATACTGTTGCACTACAAAGAGCACAATTTAAAGTCCAAAAACTGTGCAAACCCTTAATAAATATGCTTTTAATTTTCAGTGGATAAAATGAGTGAATAAAAGCTGTTATGGTGTAGTGAAAAGTTCCTATCCAATTTTTATAGTGTGAGTGTGTGTGTGTATGCTTGTGTGTTTATACATGTGTATGTATCTGTGTAGCTAGACATGCACACAGACACTTATGTAAACATTAACAATATATGAGAACTGTATATCTGTATTAGTCTGCTAGCCTGTCATAAATACCACAAACTAGGTGACCTAAAAAAAACAAATTAAGCTGGGCGCCCTGGCTCACATCTGTAATCCCAGCACTTCGGGAGGCCGAGGCGGGCAGATCTCCTGAGGTCAGGAGTTCAAGACCATCCTGGCCAACATGGTGAAACCCTGTCTCTACAAAAACACAAAAAATTAGCCAGGCGTGATGGCGGGTGCCTGAAATCCCAGCTATTAGGGAGGCTGGGGCGGAAGAATCGCTTGAACCGGGGAGGCAGAGGTTGCAGTGTGCCGAGATCGTGACATTGCACTCCAGCCTGGGCAACAGAGTGAGACTTCGTCTCAAAAAAAAAAAAAAAGAAAAAAAAGTTAATTTTTTCATAGTTCTGGAGGCTAGAAGCATAAGATAAGGTGTGGTCAGTGTTGATTTCAAGGTGAGACCTTTCTTCTTGGCTTGTAGGCAACTCACTAGGACTTCAGATGACCTTTCCTCTTTGGCAGAGCAGAGAAAGAGGGAGTGCTGTTTGGGGGACAGACAGATGTATGTGGTGTGTTTTGTCTTCTTGTAAGGAACCTATTCCTATTAGATTAGGGCCCAACCTTTTACATATCATTTAACCTTATCACCTCTTTCTATGTCCTGTCTTCAAATACAGCCTTATTGTGGGTTAAGGTTTCAATATATAAATTTTTGGGAAGATATAATTCAATCTATAAAAACATTAGTACATTTGACTTTCAAATTGAATTTTTCTCTGAGAAAAGATAGACTGTGAAAATGAGAGATTGCTTTGAGTCATAAAAGAGGATGCCTACGTATAAGGAAAGATGTGTTTGCTGAACCTCAGAACTAGAGTTTGCTCATTTATAAAATGAGGCCCAGTACAGTGCATCATGCCTGTTATCCCAGCACTTTGGGAGACCGAGGCAGGAGGATCACTTGAGCCCAGGAGCTAGAGACCCCCCTAGGTAACATAGCAAGACCCTCTACAAAAATTAAAAAAAAAAAAAAAAAATAGCTGGGCGTGGTACTGCAGGCCTGTAGTCCCAGCTACTCCAGAGGCTGAGATGGGAGGATCTCTTGAGCGTGGGGGTGGTAGCTGCAGTGAGCTGTGCTCATGCCACTGCACTCTAGCTTGGGCAACAGAGGGAAATCCTGTCTCAAAATACATAAAATAATGTGAGTATAATTATTTCTACTGATTATGTCAGAATGCAAGTATATTCTCACAGATTTCTCCCCCCATTTGAAGAGGGTCAGATCCAATTGCAAATAGATAAACCTGTATTAGCTGAACGGGCTTAATCAACTACCTTTTATTGCTCTATGAAAACCAGGCTGTAAAAGCCAGAAATGGTGGACGTCCCACAGCAGTGCCACACCATGAAGATGTAAAGTTAAAGCAGAGATTGCTTGTGGAAAACTGGGTTGCATTCTTGGCATGTGCGCACTTGTAGTGATGTTAACTTTCACTTATGATTATTTTAATGTAGGAGCTAATCCCCGTGTATTCTGGGCCTGCTCTGTTTTACCCTTTGTACACTTGGCTTTTGTTTGGCCGCAGCCTCTGAGTTGGTGTTCCCTGTAAAATCTCCTTGGAGTTGGGAAGCCCTTGCCCTGGCGGCCAGGTGACAGAGACAGGGTGGGAACCTGCCCAGCATTGAGGGCACGGAGCCTCTGCATACCATTCCCCTCCCACCACCATCCAGTGCTGAGAGGCGGAGAGGGCTGCAAACTTCGCTCCAATCCGCAGCCAGCCTTCCCCGGGGTCCCCCTGCAGGGTGACCCGCCGGCTGCAAAGCAAGTTGGAGAAACTTCGCAAAGTTCCGCGTCAGAGCGTGGGGAGGCGAAGT
>NW_012121043.1:4445747-4454427 GCF_000951035.1 Colobus angolensis palliatus | reverse complement strand
AGAGCGGCGGCCGCAGCTCGGGGGCCGCCACTGCCCCGGCTGCCATGAGTTGTGCGGAGGTGATGTATCACCCCCAGCCGTATGGAGCGTCCCAGTATCTGCCCAACCCCATGGCAGCGACAACCTGCCCCACAGCCTACTACCAGCCGGCGCCCCAACCTGGCCAGCAGGTGAGTCACCGGCCGGGCAGCCTGCCGGGGGCGGGGGCGAAGGGCATCGGGAGTATCGGTCTGGGGCCCGGCGACGTCCCGCCGGCACGCGTGGCGCGGAGGATGCTCCGGACCTGCGGGAGCGTCCTTGAGCAGAAAGCCATCCCGAGAGAGCCGGGAAGGGAGAGCAGCGGGGTGTACGGGTGGGTGAGGCATGACCTGGCTGGGGGCTTCACTGAGCTGTGGTCACCGGAGCTCAGAGGCTGCTCCTCATAGCCACCCTAGCTCTTAGGACTCAGTTCTCTGAAGCTCACCAAGGGCATCTATCTTAGGACTATGTGAGTAAACTTCCTTTAAACCAACGATTTTGTTTGTTTGGAAAGGTGGAATGTTTCAGGGTTTTATTGAGGAGGAAGATGAAGTGCGCTGACAGAGGTAGGGGAGGCTATCTGGAGAGTGAGTTCACGAAATGAT
This sequence comes from Colobus angolensis palliatus, assembly GCF_000951035.1. Classification (NCBI taxonomy): domain Eukaryota; kingdom Metazoa; phylum Chordata; class Mammalia; order Primates; family Cercopithecidae; genus Colobus; species Colobus angolensis. The sequence goes on along the minus strand of NW_012121043.1, from coordinate 4,453,804 downwards.
CTGGGACTTTCATGGGGGAACATTGGTCTAGCGTAATGTCTATTGGGTGTTACGAGAACTTCTCCACAGAGTGTTTCTCCCTGTGACTGTGACTTAGAGGACAGGGATGGATTCCAAGGTTCTTCATTCATTTTTGCATCCCAGCAAAGCACAGAGCTTGTTATATAGTGCGTGTTCAGTCTGTTGACACTGTGTCCCTAGGCCAAAAGGTTACCTTGGATCTCGGGATGCTGGGTCTCCACTCTTCCAAGAGTGACTGAAGGTGTCCATAATAAGGGGTCGTGAACTGAGGAGATGATATCGTTACTTTAGAAGGAACAGTAGAGTTCTGGGGAATTTGGCACGAGGCGCCCTTGGACATTACTCTCTGGATACAACGGAGAGTGTGCCAAGGCTTAGTTAGTGCTACATTAAAATAAAAAATGTATGTGGCAAGGGCTGTACCAAAATAGAGTCCACCTCAGACTATGGGAATTAGGGTGGGTGGATTTGGAGGAACTTAAAAATATATAACTAGATTTGGTTAGGAAATTACCATCCGTAGAATATATTGATTTATTTCTTTTTACTTTTTTAGGAACCACATGTTTTATTGCAAACCTTCACAGGTTTGGGCTGTTAATTAATCTGACCTTTTACTTTCTATATTTCCTCTACCTCTGTCTCTTTGCTAGAATCACAGTGCTATGCTTTAGAAAGAAATCTAACTTTCTGTTTAGAATTTAGGAACTATGAAATTCAGCTAACTCTGGAAGGGTACATGTCCCAGATTCATCTGCTGAATAGTACCAGCTTCACTAGGACCAATTAGGGCAAAAGAGGAAGGAGCCCTACTTTCCTGCTATCCTGTTTAAAAAAAAAAAAAAATTCAGCAGCACCAGCATTTCAAAGCATCTCTGATATTATAGAGGCCTTCAATTATCATTTGGAATGTGGATGAGCAGCAAACTAAAACTTCTCTACGTATTCAGAAAGATACTTTCCTCCTTTATAAAATAACAAACTAGTAGAAGCTGTTTCAAATACGGCTTCATTTTTTTAGGATTGTGAAATTAATGAATCTGTGGTAGAGTTAATACTGTAACGCTTTTTTTTGAGCTAGAAAATAACATTCGGTATCAGAGAAAATGGCAAATTACCAATCATAAAAGTTTTCAATAAGAAATGACTCCAAATACTTTATATAATGTTTGTGATGGCCCTGAGACTCTGTCCCCAATTCATTTCTTTTGCTGAAACCATTAACGTACTGAAGACAGCAATTTTAAAAAGTAAACAATAAAATAAAATAAAAATTAGAAAAACTCTGACCAATGAGCTTCTTAAAAAGAAAACAATTTATCTACATTGATTAGTTCAACTTCTATATTTTGTACTTTTATAGACATTGCTTAGCTAGATTAACTAGATGTTTGGCTGAGTCAACCATAAGAATGTAGTCTAGAGATGTGCTTGGAAATTTTCATGTTGCTTTTACTAAAACAGCTTGTTCAGGATTTCTTTCTTTCTTCTTCTTTTTCTTCTTCTTCTTCTTTTTTTTTTTTTCTTACGTAAAGAAACTATTTGACCATAACTGGCTAAAATAAAAAAAAAAAAAAAAAGACTTGATGGTGTAACTGTTCTTTTACTGTCAGAAGTTTATTTTGATGACCTACATTTTCTATTGGAAAAAAGAGTAAATCAGGAAATTCTTATCAGGCTGACAGCATTTTTAGACTATGTGATGCGTGGGTGAAGTGGGACTAATATTGACTTGGCCCTAATGCAGTCATCTGAGAATACATATTTTGGTTGTTTTTGCATTCCATAAGGTTTTATCATTATTATCCATGAAGATTGCTTTCTCCGTACATGGGAAGTGACCCCTAATAGAATCTTGCCTGGGAGACAAAAGTAAAGGCTACAACTCCTACTGAATTTGAAAAATTGATTTTTTGAGAAGGAAAAAATGGAAAAGGAGCAAAGAAAAGTAACAGTAATCAACAAATTTTAATGGTCATTTAAAGAAATGCTAGAAAAGACAACATTAAAGTTTTGTATTACTTCTGTATTCAGTTGTAATAGTGTATCTGTCAACTAATTTTCCCCGCAAACTGGGTAGCTCTGAAGTCCTTATTAATTACTATATCAGAATGATTCATTATGATGGATTTTAAACACAGGTATACTTTGCCTCTTAACAAATGATCATATAATGTTGAGAATTATTTTGGAAATGACAGAATTTCATTATCCAGGCACATGTACTCTCACCTGTTTCCCTATAAGCACAAATGTGCACTTGAAATTTAAGTTTAGGTTTTTGTTAAACCTAAACATATTGTATGTTGTAGGTGGGTAATAAGTGAATGTCATTTTAAAAACCTAGTGAACTGTGTGTGTGTGTGTATATATATATATATATATATATATATATATAAGCTTGCACTGCAGTGTGTTACTTAGGTATACATTGGGCTAAAAATTCAAAGTAAGCTAAAATATGTCCAAAGTATAAATTTTGTAGTCCTTGACATCAATTACTAGAGATTGCATGGCTGGGTATAAATCGTACAGTGGGATTTATAGAGCCAAAATTGCTGAGGGATGCTGGGTGACCTGTTTCCCGTGCCCACCATCTCTTCCTGGCCTTAATATGTCAGTCTCTAACATCTCCTCAGTAGAACTCTTGTCTCGGTCTCTCAGCACATGCTGTCAAATGTTTCAGAATTATGCAGTTTATAGATGAGGCAGAGAACAGTCACCGGTTTTCTAATTGCACATGGGGATTTTTAACAATCACACTTTGGGCTTCATATAAAATATTTACTCTGTCCTCTTCCAGGGTAACAGCTGGATGAATCTGCATGCATGCTTTCACTTGAAAAAATTCAGTGCCCTTGGAGGCAGAACTTCAGTTATAAGTTTTGTAAGGTGTTCTTTCAAACTCTGTCTGGACTCTGCTACCTTGGTTGAGTCATACAATTGTTCTGAGATTCAGTTTGTCAGAGAAAAAAGCCCTGGAAAAACATTACTTCAACTCTTCCTTTTATAAGTGAGAAAATGGATTTTTATAGGACTGAAAGGCCTGGCTAAAGATTTCAAAGCTGGTGACAAAATTAGGACCACCAGATCTCCCTTTCTCCGGTGTAGCATCTTTGTACAATGCTGTGAAGTTGCCTAAAGCTTTTTTAACTTTTTTAATGTTTTGCTATTGCACAATAGGCTTATTTTTGTCTTTAGATCCCCAATCAATTTGTTTTGATAATGAAGATTAATATGCAGTAGATTCTTTGGCCTTGGAGTGCGAGATGCTTTCCAAGTCCTTGGTAGTGTACTTTCTTAAGTTCAGGCATTCCAAGGCCTTTAGCAAGCATTTGGATTATGCTGATGACTTATGCTATCCATGTTGCACCCCTTGTTGATGAAATAGTATATCCACTTAGCAAATGAATATTTATTTATCTAAAATAAAATACAGGAAGTGGTATTAGCAGTTAATTTTAAGTGCCTCTTCTATTATTGCTATTCCAATGTAAGTTTAGATTCATTAAGAAAAAATAATACAATTATAACCCAAGTAGTTTCCATTCACAGACAACTTATTTGAGGCAGAGGATCTATTTTTCTTGCAACTGTAAGTAAAGACTTAAGTGGATTTATAAAAATTCATACAGGATTTCTTTGAGAAAGAACAGCCCCTATAACTTCACACTACACAAATTAACTTCACTGGAGAGACTTAGAGACTTGAAGTGCCCCAGAGCTTCATGCTCCCAATGACTTCCCAGCCAGAAAATTCAAAACCGGAGGAAAAGTTAACTGTTAACGTAACTGAACTGTTAACATAACATAACTGAACTATTATCGCTGGCGGTCAACCAGAATGGAGATTACAATAATGATGGTAAGGGCAAGACTGAGATCCATAGAATCATGCATAGTGAGGATGTATTCACCAAGAAACCAAATGCCAGGACAAGGTGACTCTCTGGAAATCTATGTAAAGGGTATTTTGACTAAATGCAACGAAGTCCTACCTCATCTAGCCCTTAGTAAAATTTCACATCTCACAAAGCTGGAGATGGCAAGGAGACCTATAAGATGGTAAAAGAGGTGTTGAGAGTGGAAAGTCTTGTTCTCCTGTACACTGTTTCTTCAGGCTACCGCAGAAGAGGCTGGGCTGTGTGTGTGTGTGTGTATATATATATTTGTCATATCAATCTGTGCAAAGCGATTTTTCAGTGGAAATAAAACTCTTAAGCTTATGATACCTAAGACAGATCTTAAAGCAAACTTGAAAGCTAGGTGACTGTCATTGTAAGACCTGAGTGCTTAGCCTGGATCTCATTTCCATAGGCTCTGTGTCCAACTAACTTTTTAAAAATCTGAAAACGAATATATCCTGTAATAGATAATACATTAGGGAATTAGTTCCAAGAAAACATTTTTATTCAAGAAGCAAAGACTCTCTAAGAGTTGAATTTGAGGCTCTGTCAGGGACAGTGAGAGCAAAACTTTTGAGCTAAGCTCTGCTCTGAACCTTTCAAAATACATCTCTTTAAGCAGCTGGTTTTCTGCTCTGACTACTCATTTAGGAAGACCCTAAGAGTGCCTTGAACCATTAGACCTAAACAGCTGCTGCTAGAACAACTCATAAATCCATATTTACTGATAGTTCAGTGGATAGCAGATTTACTCCAGTAATTTACAAGTGTGGTCTGAACTGGGATAGCTGAACCGCTTTTCACTTGTCTCCTTCTTTAGTAGAAGAAGAAAAAAAAAATGACCTAAATTCAACAGGTGTCATTTCTCCTTAAAACTATATGATTTCAGTATGCCAAAACACTTGTCACTGGAGGATGAAGTAGGGGGACTCTAAAAGTGTGTCCTTTCTTGTTAATATGAAGACAGATAAAGGAAGCACTGTAACTAATTCCTAGGAATTGGGCTAGATGACCCATGTCTGAAAATAAATTATTCTTCAATGATCTGTAGGGTTTTTTTTTTTTTTTTGGCTAAATATCAGAAGAGGCAGCCAATCTGAGAAACAAAATTAAGTGTGAATTTGTCTAGAGCTCCAGCATGTTGCTTATTAAGATATAGAGTTGGCTGAGAGACCTCTGAGACCATCAAATCAAAGTTTCTTGTTTTCAAAAGAGGAAGCTAAGGGCCAGAAGCTTCAGTGGCTCGCTCAGACTCATGGAAATCATTTTGGTCAAATCTTCTTTCCCATTTCAGTTCTCTTTCTATTGAATTCCCTTCCCATCGGTGCTGCTTTAGAAACAAGAAAGCAGTTAGTAATTAACCTAGTGTTATCTTACGAATTTTCTTACTTTTAAATTTTGGAATATTAGCCACTTAGAGAATATAATGCAATCAGCCATGTAAATAAATCATGAGGCTCTCTTTATTTATGATTGCCCTTACCATAGTCTTGCAACTAACTATGAGAAGTTTGAGTTTAGGAACAGGCTGTGACTTTCATCTTTGTGACTCCGAGTCTTTGCATAATTTCTGACCCAAAGTAGGTATTAATTGACAATTAGATAAGTTAATGAATAATGGATAAATAACCTTAAAAATGTAATTATACCCTAAGTCTAGTAATAGAATTATACTAACTCACTAGAAATTTATATGTTGGAAACTGTTTTCTCCTTCAAAGTAGTTGGTTTGAGAGAGAACGCATACCCTCATGATATGATCATTGCTTAAAACATTTTGGGAATGTAAATTTTGAAATCGCCTCAAAGCCTGTGGCACATTTTTTTGAACATCATTAAAACTGGAAATTTTTCTTCCTTGGAGGGGTTAGGTTTGATTTTTTGATAATGACAAGAATCTTTTAGAGGCAAATGCACTCGAAAGTAACTCATCATGTTAAGTTATGTGGTTTTTTGGTTGACTCCTCCCTAATGTCAAGAAAAACAGACAAACAAATAAACACAGAATCATGAGGTGTGATTTTGTCTCACAGACTGACTCTCGTCAAGTTTCCAAAATGGGATTTTCAGAAAAATTGTAGACAATTGTTTTACGTGTCTGATTTGTCAAGGAGATAATATATTCTTAGATATAGAAGTTCAATTTCATCTAGAATTATGTATGTTTTTAAAAGCATGGCATTGATTAATTTCTATTTTTTTTAATGTCATGAGTTTTAGACTGTCCTGGTTAGTATGGGATGCCATGCTGACCGATGTTTTCCGCTTGTTTATTCAGTTAAAATAAATACCATAGAGACACATTTTCTTTAGTCTATTTTCTGGGTACATGCTTTGTAAACAAACAGAAATAGGTTCTAATCCTATCTCTGCCACTTACTATTATAATTAGACCATCCTGACCCAGTAATTTGCATATTCACTTATTACTTGGGAGTACTTATTCTGACAAAATATTTGTGTGGGGGAGGACAGTTATGTGAAACGAAGTATACAAAAGGTTTGTGACGTCTGTTCCTTAACTTGACCCAACCTCATATAAGCTGACCTAGCCTTCTCCAAATAGGTGAAGAAGCAAAAGCTGTTATCCAAGTAAATTAAGAAATATGTGGCCAGGCACGGTGGCTCATGTTTGTAATCCCAACACTTCTGGGAGGCTGAGGCAGGAGGAGCACTTAAGGCTAGGAATTTGAGACCAACGCTGGCAGCATTGTGAGATCCTGTCACTACAAAAAAAATAAGAATAAAAAATAAGGCCAGCATGGTGGCACACATCTGTAGTCCCAACTGAAGTGGGATAGCCATTTGAGCCTGAGAGGTGGAGGCTGCAGGGAGCCATGGTCACGCCGTTGCACCCCAGCCTGGGTGACAGAGTGAGAACCTGTCTCAAAAGAAAAAAATACATATGGTCAAAGAGCAATGTGCTGCTTTTATGGCCTCAACGACTTTGAAATATTTACCCTGGGAGAGTGATTTCTTCTTATAGCTCCAATCGTGTTTTTGAATATAAAAAAATCATTGTATTTTAAAAAGATAGCCAGTAGATTTTCTTTTTAAATCTGTTTCTAAATATCCAAAGACTCCAGTGATTCATTAAAATACTTTTGTTTCCTAGGAAAAAAAGTTTCCACATATGCACGGTAATCATTTGGCATTTTGTAGGCTTAAGCCTTGGGGAGTTAGTGGTATTTGGCACCTGACATGGAAGTCTTTCTCTTGTCAGACAAATCCTTCCCCTGCACATTCCTGCTGAAAAGTTTGTTGCTATTGTGCCTAATGGCAAGCAGCGTGGTGGTTGGATATAGTCTGTACTGCCCAAGCGAACTCTCCACATTGATACTTTAACCTCTTTGTGAGTTAGTGTTCACTTTATAGCTATTAACCCATTTATTGTTTCATCTTACTCCAGAGTCATTTTACCGAGGGAAAAATTGTCATAACTGTATTGTGACGAAGAGACATAAATGTGCATTAAAAAAAAACAACTTGCAGTCTTTAAAGTCCCTTTAGATGACTTTATTTTTGTTAATATTTCTTCAGGGTCTTCCAAGCAAAACATAAATATTTCTGAGAAATCTGGATATTTGTAGGAAGTGATTGTGCATTTTGAGAAAAATACCAATTAGATTACATTTTGACCTTGAATCAGGAAATCTGGGTTCTGATGATTTGATACTTAGTCTCAATGTTTTGAATTTTATATGTTACTTCCAAGAAAGAATGTAACACTAGGAATGTTTCACTGAAGGAACAAAGACCAAGTGAATACAGAATGTGGCAGAAGTGCTCATGAGCAAAATACTTAGTTTAAAAAAAAAAAAAGCAGAGCTGGACGCCATGGCTCACGCCTGTAATCCCAGCACTTTGGGAGACTGAGGCGGGTGAATCACCTGACGTCAGGAGTTTGAGACCAGCCTGGCCAACATAGTGAAACCCCGTCTCTACTAAAAATACAAAAAATTAACTGGGCATCGTGGCGGACACCTGTAATCGCAGCTACTATGGAGGCTGAGGCAGGAGAATCACTTGAACCCGGGAGGCGGAGGTTGCAGTGAGCCAAGAACGCACTATTGCACTCCAGCCTGGGCAACAAGAGCAGAAGTCAGTCTCAAAAAAGAAAAAAAAAAAAAA
>NW_012121043.1:4427978-4444311 GCF_000951035.1 Colobus angolensis palliatus | reverse complement strand
TAAATATATATAAACATATATAAATATATATAAAACTTCACTTTTATTTCATCTAAGAATTAATTGCTGTCAATTAAGGATAAAATAAAACGTTGACTTTATTTGGATTGTTAACATAGCCAGGCTCTACTATTTAAAGAATGAATGTTACAATTAAACAAATAAAGCATTTATATGCAGAGCCCCACTCTCACAAACTGATGCTGAGCTGGACAATAACAGAAAAAAGAAATTAGTTCCACGAATAATAATGAACACTTGTGGACAATGATGCCACCATGTAGATAGGTTTTAGGGTTTTTGTTTTCATGTAAATACAGAGCTGCTTTTCTAATGTGCCAGAATATTCAACAGAGAGTGTGTGCATACGGTTAAAACAGTACATGTTTTAGGTAAATATACATGCACCCAAAGAAGCAGCACTGTGATTTGACTAATAAATTATAATATTCATTTAATTTTAGAATAGAATTTAAAACTAAGAGTAGCTTTAGAGGTTATTTAGCTCGATTCCCTAATTTTACACATACCATATGTTTCTATGGTGTTTTTACTATTGAAGTTAAATATAAAAATGTTCAAATCTGTGCAGAAGTGGATTATGAGAAATAAAAACACTCAGTCATTGCAATTACCTATTCATCAGCAAGGCACATTCACTTACAAAGAATGAATTATCTATTCATCAACAAATCATAACCATACTGACACAAATTTTAAATAAAAGCAAAATATATATTTATAAATAACCATCCTGAAATGATAACTAGAAGCTCATAGTATATCTGAATATTTCAGTACTCACCTTATACAAGAGCAACATATTCACTGCTAGGGGAAAGGGGCCAAATTGTTGAATGGTGCATTTATAATTTGGAGCTATAGATATTGAAGCTAGTAATTACATTAAAAATATAGAGTCTGGGGTATGTATTTTGTTAACATATGAAAAATTACTAGGTATTCTGGAGTGATTTATCTTTTTCTATTCACATTCATTTTCCAGCATGCATTTTTTTCAAAGTAAAAAAACATGATATGATCAAGGATCAGGTTTTGCAGACATAAGGATGACAGAGAAAGCTCGTTTGGTCACTAGAATAATACGTTTCACAATCTTTAGCATTATCTTCTTATATGTAATTCGCATTGAAGTTGATAATAAATGTAATATGTGCTCAGTGAAAAATGTTTGGAAATATTGAAAAGCAGGAATAACAAAATGTTTATTAACTATAAATGTATTACACAGAAAAACAATACAAAATACATTTTTGTAATTGTTTTACTCTTGATGTCCCTCCCTGCCTTTCCCCACCACATGTATGCACATGCATATCTATACTCTAGATATCCCTCCCTGCCATTCCCCAGCACATATGTGTGCACACATGTGTCTATGCCTGTATGAGTTTCTTATGCATTCTGACTCTGCAGCTTACATGGTTTGTGACTTCTGGCAAGTAACTTAAGTTTTCTGTGCTTTAGCTTTATAATCTTTACAATATGGATAGTATTAATAGCCATGTTATAGAATTATAAAGATTAAATGAGGTGATAAATAGAAAGTTTTAGAAACATGTCTGACATAATGTATATTATTATGAGAGTTATCATATATTTTAAACATCTTAAATTAACACATCTTTCTCATTTTTATTTGAAAGATTAACCTGCTACTAGTATTTTATAATATTTTCAGCAAGCCATAATCAAACTTTTTCCCCTCATGATAATGATGGTAAGTGGAACATCTGAAAAATATGTTCCATGTAAAATGCATCTTCACACAGACTTATTTTGTCATTTTAGTTTGATTTTTGAGAAATGAGCTCAGCACATCTGCCAAATCCTTTTATAAGATGCTACATTCCTGTTTTTATTTTAGTTTATTTTATTTATGAAAAGTTCTTTTCTTCTCCACCCCACCCCCAGACAGTCATTCCTCTCTGTCCTAAACCGTAACACTGCTGTACATTACATTTTTAAAAGTAAACCAAAACTGGGAAGAAAAACTTTTTTAAAAATGTCGTTCTCCTGTTGGCCTAGCTAGATGAAACAACAAAAAGCAAAAACAAAAACAAAATCCTATTTTGAAAAGATGCTATTTGATAATGGGCTTTTATGTTTGTTTGCCAAAGGTAGAACCATAGACTTTTTATTATTATTATTATTATTTTTTTTTTAGTGTGGGAAGGAGGCAAGTGGTTTGGGGAGGAAAAAGATGGAATAAAGCAGATGAAGTAGAATCAGTTTGCAAACATATGTTAATATTTAGATTTTTTTTTTAAAGTGAAAACTTAACTAGTGAATGCCTTTTTACAAACTGTCTTTGATACTGTGTTTTGTTTATTCCATCCCAGAAGAAGTTAGCGGTATTCAGCAAGATGCAGGACTCTCTGGAAGTCACCCTTCCCAGCAAACAAGAGGAGGAGGATGAGGAGGAGGAGGAGGAGGAGAAAGACCAGCCTGCCGAGATGGAGTACCTTAACTCTCGCTGTGTCCTTTTCACTTATTTCCAGGGAGACATTGGGTCAGTAGTGGATGAACACTTCTCAAGAGCTTTGGGCCAAGCCATCACCCTCCATCCAGAATCTGCCATTTCAAAAAGCAAGATGGGGCTAACCCCCCTGTGGCGAGGTAAGAATTCAAAAGCAGACGCTCTCCAGGGCACTGTCTTTGTTTGGCAACTGCCCGTACCGTACCAGGTTCCAGCTGGAGACTTGCCCCTGAGGATGGATATCCACTTGCTTTTTAATATTTAAGGACAGCGAGGAATTTCTTTCAGACAAACAGCTGGATCGGTTTTGTCACATGTGGAATGCAGGGTTGGAAAGGATGCAGTCACACCCCTTAAATTCCTCATGGAAAGGAGCGATACAACCGGCTTGAGTTTATAGTGGCTGCATTGAGCTGCGAAGCATCATTCCTAAAGCCCCAGTGGCCCAATTTGGATCTCTAAATAATAGGCGTGTCTAAATCAGCCTTTAAAAAATTAGCTCTTGCTCATTCCAGTAGGTGCTACGTGGTGACATACCAGAGACCTGAGTCTGACCCACGAATACAGACATTGAAAGCTGTCTGTGTTCTTTTAATAGACTTCTCTATCCTGATTGGTGGTTGTATTAACTCTTTGTAGTATACAATCTAGGCATTTTTGGCAGCATCTACATGGTTTAAAGTAGTGTTTTTACCTTGATAAAGAAAGAGCTGCACGTTGGACTTCTTTATTTCTCTCTGTATTGAGGTCACAGAGATGTGTTCGAAACTGATTTCTGACTCACAGAAAATTATTGGTGACATCTAAATCAGGGTAATTACAGGTTTAGAGAAAAACATCGTATGTCATTTCCAATGACAGCTTCAGAGAAATTTGTTACAGTGATGATTTCTTCCAAATTCACCTGGTTATAGGAATGATCTAGTAAAATGGTTCTCGAGGTATGATTTTCCTGACCAGGAACATCGGTGTCACATGGGAGCTTGTTAGAAGTGCAAATTCTTGGGCTCTACCCCAGACCTGCAGAATCAGAAACTCTGGGATGGGGCACTCTGTGTTTTAACCAGCCCTCCCAGTGACTCCAATGCAGGCTTGAGTTTGATAATCATTGATCTCGTCCTGTTAAGGACAGTTGGCAGGACCCCTTTATCTCGAGTCTATTGAACTGGAATCTTCATAGGAAGGTGTGGGAATCACACTTGAACAAGGGCTCTGGGTGATTCCTGTCATGAGGAAAAGCTGGCCACCTGTGGGCGGGGCCAGGTGAGCAGTGAGCAGTGACTAGTGGTACCTTCTCTGAAGCACTGGAATGGTTCTGCTCCACTGTAGAAGTCCTGGCCACGTGGAATTGCTGGGCCTGAGCTTTTCTTAACCTACTTTATCTTTCTTTTCTTCTCTCCCTCCCTCCCTTCTTACCCTCTCTCCTTCATTCCCTCCCTGCTTGCCTCCTCTCCTCTCCTCTTTTTTTTTCTTTCCTTCCTTCTTTATTTTTCTCTTCAGTAAATGTAAACAACACTAAACAGTGACTATAAAGGGTAAGGTGGATTACAGATAAAATATCCAAGGCCTTGATGGAAATGAATTGAAAAATGTTCTACTTATTTCATTAGTAAATATTGTGGACTTACTATGAGAACTGAGACTTAGTCCTTGGAAGCCTCTGATGCTTGCGTAGTAGACTAATGTCCTATTTAACAGGATGTGATGAATAATTTTAATCATTTGTAGAGGAAGAAAATAGGAAAACATTAGTGAATTAGATGGCTTTAATAAATAATTTGATATATTAATAATGAATCCTATTAAGATAATCAGTCCCAAGAGACTACTACATATAATGTCTACTTCTTTTAGCACATGGGCATATGCAACCTTGTTATCATTTAACCTGAAAAATCAGAATTAATGTCCTAAATTATTTCTTGGTGCCAGAGTGATCATCTATGGTATCATATTCAAAATATATATAATTTTCAGTGGGATGTTGTGAATGTGTGGAAACCCTGCAACACATCAGCATTTTCCCTGTAATTTGCATAACACATTACACAAGGTCCTTTAGCAGATGTTACATTATAACATAGAAAGGGCTAATCAAGGCAATGTTTTCATAACTATTACTAAAATTTTCTTGGAACCATCTTAAATTTGATCTTCAAATATGTCACCTGTTTTATTCATTGACATACTCAGCAAACATTTATTAACCTCCTGCTATGTGTTAGGCAATGTGCTAAGTCCTGAGACAGCCCAAGGCTCTACCCTCATGGAGCTGATGTTTTGGGGTAGAAACAGGAAACAAACAATTGTTACAAAAGATGTTATTTTACATAAGGTGATAACAAAAGCCCTGTGGGGCACAGTTACGTTTGAGCAGATAGCTGAAGGAAGTAAGAATACTCATCATGTGGTTACCTAGGGGAAAATAATTCTACACACAGGGGACAGACAGTACAAAGGCCCTGAGGATGGAATGAGCTTAGAATATTTAATGAGAAGCAAAGATGCTGATGTGAGGCGAATGGAATGCAAAGTGATAGGTGGAGAACAGATGTTTTAGAACTTTTTTTTTGAGGAGTTTCGCTCTTGTCACCCAGGCTGGAGTGCATTGGCACGATCCCGGCTCACTGCAACCTCTGCCTCCCCGGTTCTAGCAATTCTCCTGCCTCAGCCTCCAGAGTAGCTGGGATTACAGGGGCCCTCCACCATGCTCAGCTAATTTTTGTATTTTTTTAGTAGAGACAGGGTTTCACCATGTTGGCCAGGCTGGTCTTGAACTCCTGACCTCAGGTGATCCACCTGCCTTGGCCTCCCAAAGTGCTGGGATGACAGGCGCCAGCTCCCATGCCCGGCTATTTGAGAGCTTTTTCCATCAGTTTTTCAGAGTATACCAGGAGAACACAGCATGCACTTCAATTTTTAGCTCCTCTTCTCCCACTAAGTCTACAAATACCGTATCTTCTTATGGTACCTCATTTTTTTCTGATGCTCACGACAATGTGTTTCTATGTGGAAAATCTGAAATAGATATTAATTTAATGATTAAGTGACTGAATTAAATGAACCAATTTCATACCATGTATCCAGAATTAGAAGACAAAAGAGTCTTTAATAGCAAATTTCTTGGAAATAAGTTATATGAAATCTTTGGGTACAGCTTTCTTATTTATAAAATAAGGGGGTTGAATTAAAGAATTGGTAAAAATCTTTTCTTCTGTAAAGTTCTATAATTTCAAAGGTATTATTTGCCTTTCTTAGATGTTTGCCATAATTGTCTTCAGTTGTGAATTAGTCAGATTTAGATAAATATATAAAACTTGTGTAGGATTTGTAGGACAGCCACAAATGATAATTAAAGATATAGAAAGTGTCTTAAAGAAGAGGTTCAATAAAATGAGATTCACATTTTTATTCTCATAAAATAGGAGAGTTGGTGGCAATTTCATATTAATTGGCAAGGCTACACAGAATTGGACAATGCAGCCTTTGGAGTCCATTTGTTTTAGATTCATGTTCCAGCCTTTGCCTTCTGCTTGCAATGTGATCTTGGATTACTAAATTGAAATCTCTTACGTCGACTTCCTCAACTGTAATATGTGTTTATTGATACCCATCTCCTAGAGTTATTGTAAAGATTTTTAAATAATGTATATGAATAATTTAGCATAGAGCTTGACTCAAGGTGCTAAATGAAAGTCAGATGCCTTTTCTCTTTTCCTTAAGTAAGTTTCCACTCATTTGGCACATAGAAAACAAACCGTGAGCCTTTATCCAGGAACATTGTTTTCTGGAACTTTGTGTTTTTGGTAGAAAACACAGAGTCTTAGATAATAGTAGAAACTAAAGGCTAATGATAATGTTAGTGGCCATGGCGATGATGCTTAGAAAGGAACTGCTGACCAAGTGTTAAAGGGTCTAGTTTACAGCGTAAAGTTATTACAGTGTCACAGAAGTGCTACCATGCCACAAACAAATTAAATAACTGAATCAAGTTTAACTGTAAAATAGATTTCTATGGTAAATCTTTAGACAAAGAATAGTGTGTGTCAGCTAATAATGGAATAATGGTTATACTTTGAATGTATATCTCCTTGATGAAGCTAGGAAAGTTTTTTTAGATGTTTTTCAGCTGTAAGGCAAACACTTAATGACAGGAAGTACATGTATTTTATTTGGCAATGTCTTACCAGTTACCTCTAATCCTGCTATATGTATTAACAGGGTTGAAATAATTTATTTCTTTCCATTAAGAAAACCTGATGAGCCGGGCGTGGTGGCTCATGCCTGTAATCCCAGCACTTTGGGAGTCCAAGGCTGGCGGATCACCTGAGGTCAGGAGTTTGAGACCAGTCTGGGCAACATTGTGAAACCCCGTCTCTACTAAAAATACAAAAAATTAGCCAGGCATGGTGGCAGCCACCTGTAATCTCAGCTACTTGGGAGGCTGAGACAGGGGAATCACTTGAACCCGGGAGGCAGAGGTTGCAGTGAGTTGAGATTGTGCCATTGCACTCTAGCCTGGGTGACAGGGCAAGACTCCATCACAAAAAAAAAAAGAAAGAAAAAAAAAGAAAAAACCTAATGAATATGATTGTTCCCTTATCTCCATATAAATATGTGTTTATTGATACCTTCTCCTAGTGTTATCATAAAGATTTTTAAAATAATCTATATGATTAATTTGGCACAGAGCTAAACATTGGCTTCAAATATGTCTGTGCACTGATCTTTACGGAAATGAGTGTGTGTGTACCTGTAGAAAAGGGCAGGAGTTATGTCAAGCCATAGCAGAGTAGATCACTGACTTAAAACCATACTGAGTGCTAATCTTACTGATATTGTAGTTGCAAAGAAAATTATCTATTAGCTCATTGATGTACATAGGGTCTGCTTGAGCAATTCATTCTCATGGGAAAAAAAAATCTCGAAATAAATACGAAACCTAACTAGTCGAATGGAGAAAGGAAAAGAAGGGCCTGTCTGATGAGCTGGCTGATACTGGAAATGAACAGAATGTCCAGAGGACCAAGACATGGGGAAAAAAGTGAGGCGTGACTAACCTCACCCTGCTGCCTCCAAGGAGTATCAGCCTCTGACATCATCCCTTGAAACTGTCATGGTAGAGTCACAAGGCCCATTTTGAGCAACTCTAGAAGAAAGAAACTAGAGGGCAATCTTCAGACATAATGGTAATGCATAATTACTGAATGACAGAAAACACGGGAACACATGTCATTTCACCTCTGACCCAGCCATTTATTTTCGTGGGAAGAACAACAAGAGAATGGCAATGAAATTACAGCAAGAACACTTTAGGTTAAGAATTGAGTAGAATTTTGTTTTTTAACTGATATTAATAAAAAATGTAAAAATGTTACCTTTTAACATTTAATAATGATGTTTTAATCAATATTGATTCTAATGTGTTTTCTGGAAAATTTTAAGATGACTTAGAGTTTCTGCAACACTTCATTGTCCTGTTTTCCTTTTAATTTAGTTGCTATTATTTTCAAAATTAATAAGCTGTATCATTCTTTAAATTTTGAATCTTATCTTTCTTAACTTTTTTACCCTGAGATTTTTTAAAATTGTTGTGTGTGTGTGTATGTGTGTGTTTTAAAGAGACATTTAGAATCAATGTAAAAAGTATCCCAGCTATTATGAAATTGAAAGAAATACCTGGTGTACCGTGTTCCAGTCTAAATCAGATAGTGAGATTACTAGGTTTGCTTTGAGTGGATTGTACTAGACAATGTATCAATATTACCATTTTCTTTTTTGTCTAGAAATAAACTTGTGTGTATGTCTGTGTATGTAATATTTTTAACCCCAAATGCATATTGAATCAAAATTATAGTTGGGCTTTTTGTATGTGTTAGACTGTCAGTGTCAACATCATCCAAATATCGGTTAACATCATCTGTGTATCGGGTAATATTGAATCCAAAGTCACCATATAGTGTTAATAGCATAAAGTACTGTATTGCCCTCACTAACCTGAAATGTAATATTGCATAGAAATAGCTCATACAGCTTTTCATATGTTTTCTTCATCCAACAAATATGGCTGTGATTAAGTACTCATAAGCAAAGAATCATGTAATGAAAAAAATTTACATACATATGAAATAAGCACACTGATTCTCAGGCATGAAACAAAGCATATCATCTCTTCCTTTGCATCAAGATTTTTTTCTTTAAACAAGCAAGACACCAAATAGTGATTCTGAAGTATAAACTTCTTCATAAACTGATTTTCAATTCAATATTGTTTCAGTTGTAAATGCAACAGGTTTTTTTTTTTAAAGGGCTGCATAGATCTTTGCAAACTTTATATTAATCTCAAGAGACATACTGACTGGGAAAATATTAAGTTCCTTTTAATTTTATTTTTCCCTGGAGCATTTTTAAACTCTGTTCATTCTTTATGGAATGCATTTTCAAAAACAGATTTCTACTTTCAATAATAATGTATTCACTAATCATGGTACAGTACTTCATAAATAGACCAATAATATTTTTGATAAGGAATTCATTCATTATTCCCTTTTGTGCCTGCATATTCAAACTGCATAAGCATCTATAAAATAAGATTGGCTCCATGTACCTATAAATGAGACTAAAAGCATACAGAGAAATGGTATATACTCTGTACTTTTGACATCTTGATAGTGAATTTTAATAAGGGGAATTCTGTATCTCCGGCACTTACTTGTGGTTGGGGTTACCTAGTTTTCATAATAGGATTCTAGACCCTCAGGAGATGGAAGTTAGGAGCAGAATGAAGGCTTTGGTCCCACAAGATGGGGGTTGTGAGAGCAACGTGGCAGACGTGTGGTAGCAGGGATGAACTCTGTAGAACAAGGAGCCTCTCTAAACTCTGTGCATGGGTTTTAAGCTTTAAACATTGATGGCTTTCATTGTGGGTGTGACTGAAATATTCTACAAATGACCATCACCTAAGGCACATTGAATTCTCTTCTTACAACTTATATGACTTTCCTTCTTGTCATTAATAGTATTTTTCATATGTTGCAAAGAGACAATTGTTAATTCAAGAAAACATATTTACCTCAATGCCAGTAAGGTTGATTTTAGGGGGTGTTTTTGGATAGATTTTGATTTTAACAAAACCATTCAATTACAAGTTTCCTGAGGTTTGTTGAAGACTTAAAGTGTGCACTTCCATTCTTTGCTTTTTGAAGAACATCATCTCCTAGATTTCTCCCGAGTGTTTTGAGATCGATGAAGATGTTGTGAGGGAGGGAATTGACTGTGAATAGCTGTTTGACCACAGGATAGATGGGATAAATGATCACAGTGCTGGTGCCCATGCCTGGCTGAAGGGGAGAGAATAGAAGAGCTTGCAGTGCTGCTGCCACAGCCTTTAGGGGAGAGGAGATGTTCAAACACCACATTAATAGCCTAATTATGTTAACCAAATGATGTATGTGGTGGTTGATTGAAGATTTTTAAGCTTTCCCTGAGGTAAGAAAAGTATGGCCTGGAAATTTATGAAGTGAGAACATAGATAATGTTTTGAATATTCTTATTTTAAAATACTTCCTAAGATATCCTCCATTCTTACCCTTCATTCAATGGAAAGATCTAGCAAGTTTCTTTTATGTGGAACTCAGTATACAAATACTCTCTTTAAACTTGCATAACTAATGTCTTTAGAAGATATCTTCTTCTATAGTTAAAAATAATCCATAGGTCACTTCACAGACTGTTAGCAGTATTAAGCCAGTAGAAAATTTGAATTAATGGATTCAAATACTTCATTTTCTTAGTGAAAGAAAGTAAGCCATGGAAAGACCAATGGGTCCATACGGGGTGATAAAATGAGAGTCCTAGGGTAAGACCTAGGATGAAAGCTGGGCTCCTTGGTCTGCCAGCCCAGTGTTTGTTCAGTTACACAATACTGTAGGCAGCAGGCTACAGGTGGAGGCACTGACCTTTCTACAAATGGATTTGACTATGTCACTTCCTAGATTAAAACCCTTCAAAGCCCACTGAGACCCTACCACCTCAGAATAGAATTTACATTCAGTACCTTGGCCAGCAAGTCACACCCGTCTGGGTCCTTATTTCAATAGTCTCATTTTTTCTTTTGCCACCTTCTGCCTACCGAACTCTTTTTGTCTTTCAAATGCTGCTGTTGTCCTGTGTGTGTGTGTGTGTGCGCGCGTGTGTGTGTGATATATGGCCTTTCCTTATGTGCTGATCCATTTGCCTAAAGCTCTCTTCCCAGGGCTAGCCCCTACTCAGCCTGTCAGCTTCCACTTACCTATCACTTTCTAAGCTGGGTCGGTGCTCTCTGTGCTTCCTGTTGGGAGAATACCTACCGCGTCACCTTGCACATGTCTGTTTTTACTTATCTATCCTTCTGCAGATTGTGACTAAAAATGGTGTCCATTTGGTCATCCCTGGCGCCTACGTTTGATACATAGTAGGTCATGTATAAACGTGTTATGATCGAGTAGGAAATTGAATTGATGAAGAGTTAGGGGATGATTTTTCTTTCTTATTTGTCTCTAAGTGCTATTCTTTGATATTTCCGTCTCCCCAAAATAGTTCCTCAAACCCGTGACCTCTACTTGAATTTCCTCCACTTATCATTTCCATAGGATCTTCACCAAATTCGAGCTGTTGAAGTTCATAGTTTCAATTGTGCCCTCGTGTGGCACTTTATGAAGAGGACCAGCCATTGGCCATTTAGGCCACGAGGCTTCAAAGCCTAATCCCATTCTTGCCATCTTAAGCCTTAGGCTTCTTCTCTGCTGGGATTTTCTCATCATGGGGATAATAACAATAATTACCCCGTAGGTCTGGAATGAAACTCCTATGAGATTATCCATGAAAAGCCCATGGCATAGTGTTGGACATTTGGTACTCTCTTAAATATTGACCGTTGTTATTCTCGGTCTAGAGACTCCCAGATCTCCACAGAAAATAAAGAAATAAAATGAGGCTGGAATACACTCTTCTTAATGGAAAATGAGTGTTAGTGAGTATAAGTAATTCTGATCTTACTTTCATTGTTACCTTCGGCATTAAAATCTTTGCTTTAAATGAAAATCGTATTTGCATTTAGAAGTTGGTAAAAATGATCATTTCCAACTTATATAAACCTCATTTATGGCATAAGCTTTCTTTACCAGTGAAGTGGGTAGCTATGACCTCCTCTTAGGCCTAATAGCTGCAAGGTACTCAGAATGAAATGAAATTTTTCAATCCCCAAATTGCAAACCTTAGCACAGACTGTGACGGCAGAAGCCAAGCAAAGCAAATGGAGGGAGACTCATTCAACACTTTGGATCCTGCACACGGACCCATTGACTTGCGAGCCCAGAGGCCAACCTGGTATCAGTTCACCCCTGTTTGGGAAGAATAAGAGTGCATGCTCATTTGACTGCTTGTAAAATATTATTGGACAATTAGAGGCAAGTCTATCCCAAAACTGAGTCTTACGTTAATCACGTTTTTTATTTTCTGTCTTCTCAGACAGCTCAGCTCTCTCAAGCCAATGGAATAGTTTCCCAACTTCCTTTTGGACCAGCTCTTACCAGCCCCCACCTGCACCTTGTCTGGGGGGAGTTCATCCTGACTTCCAGGTCACTGGACCCCCTGGCACGTTTTCTGCAGCTGATCCCAGTCCTTGGCCAGGACACAGCCTGCATCAGACTGGCCCAGCCCCTCCCCCTGCTGTGTCTGAGTCCTGGCCTTATCCTTTGACATCTCAGGTGAGCCCATCCTACAGCCATATGCATGACGTGTACATGCGGCACCACCACCCTCATGCCCACATGCGCCACCGCCACCATCACCACCACCATCACCACCCTCCTGCTGGTTCTGCCCTGGATCCATCCTATGGGCCTCTGCTGATGCCTTCAGTGCATGCGGCCAGGATTCCTGCTGCCCAGTGTGACATCACAAAGACAGAACCGACTACAGGCACCTCTGCTACCTCAGCATGGGCTGGAGCCTTTCATGGAACAGTAGACATAGTGCCAAGTGTGGGATTTGATACAGGTAAGCTGCGGGATTTCTTTCTTTCTCTAACAAGATAAAGTTAATTTAAGAAAAGGTGGAAATTGGTTTTGAAGTTATTATTTCTTATCTGTAAAGTTAAACTTTACCAACGTGTTTATGGAACCTAGCCATTTTGCAATAATTTCTGCATTCCTGCAGAAACTGGTATGACTAGCTCATGCAATACAGCCTGAGAAAGGTCTCGGGGCTCTTCTCTCATCTCTTAGGCTAGTAGTCTGTTCCTTTGAAATGGAATCTCTGGTACCTTCTGTTTACAAAGAACTGAGCTCATTATTTAAATCTCCCAGGTCTCTGTGCATTACACCATGTGTCAGGCCTAATAGAATTCAGAAATAGTACACTTCAGTAATTTTTCTTTCCTTCCTTTTTTTTGTTAGGCCTCACGTATGACTTATAGAAACTGCTTTCTGAAATATAGTCTATAGTGTAGCCTTTTGAACAAGAATTAGGGAACATATTTTAAAATAATAATTTTTTATTCATTTTATTCCTCCCCTCCCCTCCGTTGCCCTCCTTTCCCTGATTTTACCCTCCTTTGCCTTTCCTTCTTTTCTCTTTCCTATTCCTCCTCCTTTGTTCCTCTCCTCTCTTCCTGTCTCTGATTTAAATAATACAAGACTTAAAAGACTACTATAAAATTTATATTCAACAGATTTAGAAACCAATAGTAAGGAGATAATTTCTTCACAGAACATTCATCTCCTCTCTGGAATTTGCTAGTTCTGAAGGTCATGTGTTAACTGCCTGAGCTTGACTTTTGAACCAGACTAGTCATATTAATAGTATTCATAGTTCTGAGCTCATGAAATCACAGGCATCAGAGCCCAAAACGACGAATTGATCATTGCATTCCTAGAGTCCAAAGTGCTGGGTCCCGGATTCTTTTGCTAGAACATTTTGTGGCACACTGGAACTCTCTTTCCAAAAGCTTAAAGAAATTCTTTCCTTCGTTAGCTTTTGTGTAGCATGGAGAACCCTTAGTCATGTGCTGGTTCACAACAAATAATTCCCCAGAGTCATAAATGCTCAGCTTTATTTTACCTCTCCCGTGACGTGAGTGGAACATTCTTATTTTGGTTAACTTTTCTCCACTGAGCTCTCCATTGTTGATCATTGCCCCATCTAACCCATTTCAGCTTCCTATTGAGACTGGGTTCAAGCTGCTTTTCTAAACAAAGTATCGGGGGACTCGGTACTCGCTCTGCAGGAGAGTGTGTGATGGGACAGCCAGCGCAGATTTCCCTTCTTTCTTTGCCACATACTAACAGAATGAAGACAACTTGGGAGTCATATGATGCCTGAAGCCAGATCTTATTAGAGTTCCCAATTTGGCAGCTGCCTTCATGGACAGCCGGTCTCAGGAGGCTCTTCTCTGTCTTATGTGGTACCTATGTGGCAACAGTAACAATGCTCTTAGCAGGTAAAGGGCATGTTCTTCCCTCTCTGAATTCTACCAGTAAGGGGGAAATGGATGTGATCATTGCTCTTTCATTTTGATGGCCTGCTTTGTACTTGTTCGCTTCAGTGTGAGCTTGATTCACTGACTTGTTACAGAATTTCAGCTTGAAATAATCTCATCAAGATGAAAAGCCATTCTCACACCTTTTGGAAGTAGACGAGAGGGTTTTTTTTTTTCCCTGGTAATTCTTGAGAGGACCCAGTGGGATATCATTTATGATAATTCTTCATACTTACAGAGCTATGAATGAACATTTATTATTCACAATATGAGGCATTACCTGGGGTACTTTATATATATGCGCGCACACACACACACACACACACACACACACTATTACTTTAAATTCTTAAACTAAATCTGAGATAGTTCTTGTTAGTTTCATTTATGAATAAGAAACCTGAGGCTCAGAAAACTACTTGCTTAAATTGCATTGTTATGTGTCCAAGCTGAAGTTTGGACTAAGACGTGTCCCTCTCTAAGGGACTACTGGGATAACATCTCCTTATATAAGTAAATCAGGTAAAATTAGGCGAATTCGACTATTAAAACGGTTAATAGTGAAAGATGAAGGTTTTTCTATTGCATGTGTGGCGTGCTGCCCTTTGTCAGTATGGGTTTAGGACAGCAATCAAGATTCGTTTCATAAATTTTGACCCAATTGAGAAAACAAAGGAATCATGAAAATAAAGATAAAATTATTAGCATAATCATTGATTAGGCAGAATTGGAGATTCTAGATTAGACTTAATGCCACAATTAGACCTCCTGCTGCCTTCAGCTAAATTTAGATTCTGGTACATGCAGTTCTGGGGAAAATCTTGACTTCAGAGAAGATTCCCATGGACACCTTCCTTGTTATACAGCTTAGAGCTCCATTACTATGAAGAGATTGATGATTGATCCGATTTTTCTCTGAAAAACATAATCTGAGGCCTAACTCTTGTACAGTTTCCCTACAAAAGGCACAAGCAGGACAGTGCACCATCATGCATCAAGGCTGGCCTGAAAAAGAGAGAGTGGAAGGGGCTGAGCCATATGTGGTCATTTTATTCTGCTAAACTCAGATATAATAACAAATATTACATCTCTCTTTCTTTGAGAGGAGTTAGAGAGGGGTGTTGTAGGTCAATTTTTCTAGGAAACAGATTCTGAGACTCAGATTTGCTTGTAGACAATTTACGGGGTAATGTTCTCAGGGCAACATCTTTGGAGGATAAGGGGCAGAAGAAGTCTCACCGATGAAGTTAATAGAGGCCTGGATTCTACAAGGTGCTCCAGAGTGAGATGGTTCTTCATAACTGTTCTGCCTGGGGTCAAGGGGGTTGGGCTTTTACATTCCTGAATTGACCAGTTAGAAGTTGTGATCTGCTTCTGGGAAGAGGCCATGAAATTGGGCAAGGTGGGTTTGTTCAGCTGAAGACAACTCCCAAAGAGAGAAGCAACTGAGAGTCAGGAATTGCCAGCAACAGGAGAATAGATGCTTCAGTCCTAAAGGGGCAGGGATCTGGTTGTACACCACACTATCCTCTAAAGAGGGACAGCAAAAGGGTAGTAGCCACTCTACTGCTTTTCCAACTACTTTTAAATGAACAGAAGTTTCTGCATAATAGGACCAAGCTAGGAAGGGGTAGTAGAGCAGTTGAGAACAGTGAAACTTGGGTCCCTCTCTATAACCTCTGCCACACTGGCCTGACCACACAGCCTGAAACAGTGACTCAGCTGAAAAATCAGCATCAATAATTGGGTGACTACGAAGCAGCCAAGAGAAGAACCTTCATACAGTCATAAAACTTCTCAAAGTCCTGGTGACCTGGACCATTAAGATATAGGTCATTTTCACATTCATTAGAAAATAAATACATTAATCCAATTATTTTTAGTGGAACTTGGTAAAAACGTGAAATTTTCTTTTTCTTTCTTTTTTTTTTGAGACAGAGTCTCGCTCTGTCTGTCGCCCAGGCTGGAGTGCAGTGGTGCGATCTCAGCTCACCACAACCTCCACTTCCCGGGTTCAAGCAATTTTCCTGTCTCAGCCTCCCGAGTAGCTGGGACTACAGGTGCATGCCACCTTGCCCAGCTAATTTTTGTATTTTCAGTAGAGATGGGGTTTCACTGTGTTGGCCAGGTTGGTCTCAATCTCCTGACCTCGTGATCCACCCACCATGGCCTCCCAAAGTGCTGGGATTAAGGCATGAGCCACTGCGCCCGGCCTAAAAACATGAAAATTTCATTAGTAGAGAAATGATGTCTTAGTGCTTTCAAGCTGTTATAATAAAACACCATACACTGGGTAGCTTGTAAACAACAGAAAT
>NW_012121043.1:4398561-4425803 GCF_000951035.1 Colobus angolensis palliatus | reverse complement strand
AATGAAGTAAGGTGGTCCATTTTTTCTGATGGGCTGAGTGGTGGTGAGGGGAGTGAGGTGCCTCTGGAACAAAATTTAAAGGGATCCATACTGTCAGGGCTGTGCGAGTGTATGCCACCCCATATTTCGCACCTAGGGCTCCTTATTCCTCTAACCTTTGTCTTGGTGTTGCTTTGCTGTCATGCTAGCTCACTCTTATTTTTTGCTATTACATACAGGTACCTTGGAATGATCAGTATGGTATCATCATAAGTCATTTGTATTTGCCCTCCATGCCACGTGAAAAATGCCCATCTTTACCAAGAGGGTGTTATCACAAATCTCACATTAGGCTTTTTTCCCTTTCCTTTATCAATCTTTAAACTGAGTTCCATGGTTTCCATAGGAAAAATACTCAGAATGTGATAATACAGGCTTAATTGAGAAAACAAAAGATCTATTATCAACTGAATTTATTTACATTGCCTACATATACCTCTTAGAGATCACAGTTCCCTATAGCATATAAAATGTTTGATATATTCTTCAGTAAAAAGGCATTTTAAATTGTGGTTAGCAGGAGATTTTTCCACTCCACTCTGCTTTTATTATGAACACATTTTTAGGGGGTATACTTATTAACTTCTCATTTAACTTTGTTTCTTTCCCATAATAGAAGCCATGGTTTTCAAGTTTTTGAATGACTTTCACCTTACTTTAAGCTGCGTGTAACCTAGGTTAACAAGGGTAGGTGGGGCCAGAGATACCACCTAGAATAGTACAGTGAATAAGGAAGGGTCACAGGATGTGGAGGACTGATCGCAGCTATCTCAGAGTATTACACTGGGCCCCTTTGTGTGTAAGGAGGGGGAGAGTTAAATGTGGAAATATTTGTGATCATGTACAACATATTACCAGGCATTCACGTGTGAATGCCAGAATATGTCTCCTCTTATCATCCTCAGATTTTTTAGTGATGACATTAAGTAAATTCTGACATAGTAATCTTCTTTCAGTGGTCACAATCATTCCATGCATTCTACTGAAATGTTGTCATTCTTACTTCCTGTTATTGCCAATAATTTACCTAATGTAAGACATACAGCCTTGTACATTCCAGCCAAGTTTAAATTAATTTTTCAAGTGAAGATTTGTTAATAAGAGCTTTTTACTGAAATTTAAACTTGACTCTCACAATTTCCACTTCATCCACTTTATTTAAATGTACCCAAAACAAAAGTAGTCATGCTTTGTGGTGTGACTTCTTTATAAACACAAGCTGCTCATGGCATGAGATTGTATTCATCTGTAGATCCACAGATTTATTTTTCTTGGGATCCCTCATGTTATTTTAGCTGCAATTTTGTTATAAATATCTATTTTTACTTTGAAGAATGTCACAATAATGCAATATACAGTATACATAAACAACTTAGAATTGAGATATTCATATACTTTTTGCTAGGATACATTTAGGTAACCTAATATTAAATAAACAAAACAACATGATATGTGTGTATATATATATAAACAATTACTTTTTCATAACCTAATAATTCTCAGGTCCATGAAATCTAGAACTTAGAGGGAGTAAACATATGCTGATGTACCTTTTGCTTCTCAAAAAAACACATCTTAATAACTAGCCATTAATTTGCGTAAGTAGCCACCTAATAGTGGATTCTGTCAGTGAGTCATTATATGAGCTGGCCCCAAATGTGATTATATCCAGATGTTAAACACTATCTTGTTCATCTCTCACTTAGCAAGATATCTTTAGCTATCAAGTGAAATCAAGACTGTGTGTCACAGACTGGGACAATGTTTTTTTGCCAGAGAGAGGAAACAAAACTACAATAGCTACTAGTCCACAAATTACTTGCAAAGTACAGACTAAGAAGTTTGTCATAACTACAGAAAGTTGTTTCTAGTATTCTCTCTGAAGAGATTTTCATAGCAATAAGCTTTACTCTCTAACCTGTGAATGAAGTTCATCTGTTAAGAAAACTGGAAAAAAATTGTTTGAGGCTCTCCATTTTGATATTAGATAGGAAGCACTGGGTACTACAGAGGAAGTCAGGAGTAGAGAAATGTCCTAATCTACCCTTTTCTCTTCGTGGACAGCTTGTGCCTGATGATATCATAAAAGCAGAATCATATTAAATGGTATTATGAAATGGTATTCTGAATTATTTATGGTTTAAGGCCAGTAAGCTATATTTAAAAACAACATTCGGATTTAATCTGAATATTCTGTGAAAGGGACATTATTCACAAGTGACAAAAATTATATTTTAATGGATTTAAGTTGTAATCAGCATTGCTCAAAATTGTTATATAGTATTCACTTTGGAGCAGACTAAACTACTTTAGTGTTTAAGATTATGGTGGCTGGCACTACAATGATGCTTTATAATGAAGTCCGTTAGTTAAAAACATAAATATCTTGGTTTTGTTAGGTATAGGAAATACAAAAACAGGGTGAGAATAGCAAATATACTAGAGAAGCAAATGGAGGGGCAGTTTCTCTCCATGAAAGAGAGATTTATTTACTTCCTACTTTTCCATTCCACCCATAAGTTTGCCAAAACTTACTCACATCTCAAGACCCATGATTTCTTTTAGGTGGTCTGTTGCTAACCCAGCTGGATAAAAATCACTAGTTGCATGAAAGTTCTACAAATAACCTTGCTAAATAACACTCTTTAAAAGTTACTGATAAGTTAACTTCATTGGGGTACTAATGTTATTAAAATTATGGAGTTTTATACCCAGTAACATCTTAGAAATAATTTGTCTCTCTAAACATTTACAGTTACAAAAAGGATTAAAGGAAACCTAGATTTACAACTCAAGACGCTTGAATATTTACCAAATATTATAATGCTCCAATTCCAGCCTTTACAATGAAAGCAGGATGCAATAAATTTGGAGATGAATCATTAGAGAGCCGCAAGAATAATAAACAGAATAGTTTGATTTATGTTAAAATATTAAAGCACTGTGATATTTTTCACCCTAAAGATTAGAGGGCATCAAAATATCATATATTGTAGATGTTCAACTAAAAATAGTTTCCCTCCTTTCTACTTCGCTTCTCAGGGAGCATACATTAGCCATCTGAATCCTGAGGGTTATGGCATTAGGGATTCATTGAAGCCTTTCTTGACAATATTAATAATTTATATACATGATTAGGAAATTATGAAGATGTTTAAAAATGGTATTAAAATATAATAGGTGTAAAAGTTTACTCATAATCATTTGATCTCAGTATGTAGACAGACAAAATGACATTTCTATCTGGAAGCCAGCCTAGGACTATATGATGTTTTTCCATCTCATTATTATGGTTCAAAGAAGATTTATAGAATTTTGTATACCTACCCTGAGGGCATTATCTTAGCTAGGAAAGTTAAACATCACAAAGCAATAGGTGCAGATTATTTTTTAAAATACCAGGCAGAATGTTTATGAATAATGGAAATACTTTTTCTGGACTTTGTTGTCATTGTCGAGTTTATGATGATTTGGTAACAATAAAAATTTTTCTAATCAACACCCAATTGCTTCACACTTTCTACAAAACTTTTTCTCTTTCTCTGGCATATGTCTTAAGCCTATTACTGAGGAAAAAAACATCAGAGTTATGTTAAAATATTTACAAACTCTTGATTGGTGTTAGTTGTGTAGGGCACGTGTCCAGAATGACAATTTCATGACCAGAAGGGTAATGGAAACCATCTTTGAGATGCATGCAAAATGCCAGGAGATCCCAGCCAGTGAGATCTGCATGAAAAGTAACTGGATGATGAATAAGAGGGGAGAAATGCATTCCAGAACATTGCTGTCAGTTTCAAATATTCAAAGCTGGATGCTGCAGGACCATAATGAGATTCCCCTGTCCTCTGAGAGCCTTGTAGCTATCATGCCCATGGGCTTCTGTGGGCTTTCCTCCATAAAATGGTGCCATAATGTCTCAATGCCTAAACTATGGGGATTTGCCTCAGATTCTTCTCCTACTTGGTAGAACAGGTGCAGGAGCTTTCTAAAAGGTATGTTTTAGGATGTGTTTGCATAATAATACAAATAGTTATGTGGCGTAAATTTGAGTCATTGTAAAAGATGTCTTGCTAAGAGAAAATGCTATTTCTCATATATTACTGCTAGAAAATTAGAGTTTTAGTTTTTTAAAGAAGTAGACTGGAAAATGTAGTAACAGTAATAATATTCATAAACTTTGGCTGAACATTCTTACTCTTATGAGTCTACCTCCCATAAATACAAGCCGCAGCATATGGTATATGTACAAAATGTTTATTGTGACAATGTTTGCAGTAAGAAAAAAAGTGGAATTGAGTGATTACCATCAAGAGGTGGGATCTATGAGTGAACTGTGTTCCATATGGTATTGCTAACTGAAAAAGAAAAGCTCAGGAAAAGCACATATATGTCCTTTTTTGAAAATAATAACAAAAAGTTTGCATATTTGTCTGTATCATGTGTGCACATACATATCATTCAATGAAAGCAGAGAAGACTAGTTTGTCAAATCGTGTTTTCTTTTGGGGCAGCAGGTATTGAGGTCAGTAATATGAGTTTGAGGAGGAAAGAAGGAGAAGGACTTTAGAAGAAGAATATATATACATATTTATTTATGTACATATCCATATGTATGCATTGAAAGAGAGAGAAGGGCAGACAGGGAAAAAGAGAAAAGAGATACATTAATTTTATTAGTAATTTATTCCCCCCCTTCCAAATTCACTTAGGGACTCATAAAAGACCTGGTCAATATAGGCATCTTTAAAATTTGCAGAGATGTAGAAATGTCTGCCCAGATATATGTAGGGAAAAACGGGACGAAAAACAGATTCTGGACACGTATCACCACTTATTAGTTGCATTATGTTGAATAAGCCTATAACCCCTCAGCTCCTCCTCTTCCTTAGATGCAAAATGGAGAGGACACTTCCTCCCCTGACACAGCTGGGAGAACCCAATGAGCTTGTGTTTTCTAGATGTTGATACAGGATAGAGAATGAAAACTGTCAGGATTCTGAATCTGAGATATGGTTCACCGTAACAAAAAATTAATTTACACTGGAGGTTTGAGGCATCCTAAAAAATTGAGGTGCAAGCTGTGAATGCATCTGTCATTTTTATTTTTGTCTGTATCTGACTTAATCCTTTCCTGTTCTTGAAGATTAGCTGTGATATTTGTCACAGTTAAATTTCCTGATAGTGATTTTGCTGATATTGGCCATATAGCGAAAACTGGGTGCTTTTGTATTGATTGGGCAGACAATGGAAAAGAAGATAAAAATATTGAAGGATTAACATTAACATCTTCAAGACATTTTTAAACATTTAAACATTTTCTCTATCTAGAATATCCTGCCACGTGGAATGAGAAGGTACTAAAAAAAAAAAATCTATCCCTTTATGCTTATGTATTGAGATATTCATCCTTGTCACTCATATAAAACAAAAGAAAATTTTAAGTACAAAAAAGGAAGTTAGACTATGAATTAGGCTCCACAAAACTCCAATAATAAATGCTAATCCTTAAAAGTTGCAAATCTAATCAGTTTTTTTATCTTAGCATTAATTTTATGAAGGAGTTTTAAAGTTCCTTTACCATATAAATTACTATGTAAGCTGGATAGCATCCCTTGTTAGCTTAAGTATTTTCTTAAAAACTGCAAGCGAGATTAGGCAATGCCATCATCGTTTGACCCTTTTCTTAAAGGAATTGTCATCAACTAGCTGTGGTTGGGAGGTGGAGACCTTTTCAAAGTAAACTTTGTCTTCCCAAAAGAAACGGATGTGCTCACGATAGAAGGAAGTCATAACTCCCAGGTTGTCCGGCCGTGACTCCCGGTAGAGAATTACACAAAGCACTGAAAAGCCTGTTTCAGCGGTCAGGTTCTTATCAGCAAATGCTACTTTCAGCTTTGCTGTTTCTCATCTCTCATATAGGGGTGCATCTAAGAGAACAGATCAAATGAAGAAATCTGTTTCAGAACTTGTTCCCAGACAATTTTATATCCATTTTCCAACAGTCTGCAAAGCTCATATACAAAAATTCTATATGGCCTGAGGAATTTACAGATACAGTTTACTCCCTTTCAGGCTGCCTAACTATTCTTTTCTTGTTCTCTTTATCAATAATACAAGGTTTCACAAACAGTTGTCTGCAGGCAACATGTTCTGAATTTCTTGGCAAAAAGGACTGATGAGAAACAAAATATGCTGGGAATTTTTTTTTATTTTTGAGATACAGTCTGATATGCTGGAGATTTAACTTCATAATTTTTTTTTTTTAACGCAAGTATGTTTTGTAGTGTTTATTTTCATGCCTGGTTTACTTGAGCATTATTAGGTGATGCTTAGCATCTTCATAATCATTGAAGCCGTATTTATGTTTGCTCGAATTGGGCAGTCTCTTTTGGAAAATGTCAGAGAGTGAGCTTCTGTTCATGCCACATAAAAGTGAGATGAGACTGGGCGCGGTGGCTCATGCCTGTGATCCCAGCACTTTGGGAGGCCAAGGCGGGTGGATCACCTGAGGTCAGGAGTTTTAGGCCAGTCTGGACAACATGGTGAAATTCCGTCTCTACTAAAAATACAAAAAAGTTAGCCAGGCATGGTGGTGCACACCTATAGTCTCAGCTACTGGGGAGGTTGAGGCATGAGAATCGCTTGAACCTGGGAGGCAGAGGTTGCAGTGAGCCAGGATCGTGCCTTGCACTCCAGCCTGGGTGACAGAGTGAGACTTTGTCTCAAAGAAAAAAAAAAGAGAGAGAGAGAGAGAGAGATGAATATTTTCTGATGTCAACTCAAAAATTGATATAGATGCAACATATCTCATTCTAATGGAATGCTTTCCAATATATCTTGCATTTGTAGAGAGATTGATTGGCATTAAATCAAGTACATTTACACCAAATAGGCATTAAAATGCAAGTATATTTCAGCAGTTTTTAAGCATCTTTTAAAAATTTTAGAATAGTAAATGTTACAATTCATACTTCTAGGTATCATGTTTCCTATGTTGCTGTTATGTCCTTAATTATGTTTTTCTTTTGGGGTGAGAAATGGATCCAGATTAGCTCTTTCTCTGATTGGATTATCTGTTTTCTGGACTGTAAAGCTGTCACTGCATAACCTAGAAACCTCTTTAAAGATGCATGTTTGGCTACATTTGTTATCCAACAGATGTCTGGATAGTTAGGATCTCTTGAGAGTATTATAACTTGTGGTTTTGGTTACAATAAGTGATCCAAGCTTTTTTTTTTTTTTTTGATTTTTTTTTTTTGATTTTGCTCCTCCCCAGTTCTGGGAGAAAGTCTGTCGAAGAAATTACGAAGAGTATTCCATTTCATTTTCCCCACTCCCTTCTGCCTTTCCTTTATTCTTTGTCTCTGGCTTCAAAGTTTCTTTGTATCTGCTTTTGAAATGGAAGTCACTGAATTGGTAAGCGGTGTCTAAATTCCATACCATTCCATATAGTCCCCAGTCACCCAAGAGGTTATTGGCCACATTGACATTCAAATTTTGAGACTGGTAAATTGCCACTGTGATCAACAACAACAACAACAACGACAACAAAAAACAAAAACAAACACACAAAAAAACAAAACTACCTAACTCTACGATTTATATTTTATATATATGCACAAGGTCAGTTTTTAAACAACTGGTTCAGATTTGTAACTTTATATCCTGATGTTTTAAGTATTTGCCAATTTACCCTCCAGCTGTGCATTTTAATATGCACATGTCTGAGGAAGTGGATGTCACTAAAGGCAAAGGCTAGAGATTCTGTGCACAGGAGAGTTTGTTGTTTTGGAGGGAGGTAGGTACTGAGAGAGCAAACAGAATAAAGTGGCTTGCTGTCTGGGTCTGGGAAACACCAGCAAGGAGAAACACCTGGGTGGCTGAACTTTTGTCCCCTGCGTGTTTGCCTCAGGTGAGCAGGTGCTGTACTTCTTAAAATAGCATAGTGAATTATGGTTTTCTAGTAACATCAGGTTCAGTGGGTTTTCCATTTCTACCCTCTTTTGAATCTGAGCTTAAAGACATTTTGACAAGTTCAGACAGTTTTTAACCTTGCTGTTTCTGACAATACTAGTGTGTGGAGATTTTAAGTGCACACTACAATTAAGCACATAGAGATTAAGATTCTAAATGTGCCTGGAGAAGATACCTCTATACACGGAAAATCTCCCTCTGCCAGAAAATTGTTATGCTGCCATACAGATATCTTTTGTAATGATTTTGGTGTGCAAGAATTGTAATTATAAGAGAATAATTGCACTTGAAATATCATAGTAAATTTAACCTTTGGTCTGGTTTAAGAAAATACATCTTATTTGTGATTACTTTAAAAAGAATTATTGTTCAAAATTTGCATATTAAATGTGGAGAGAAGTCATCAAACTGGCAAAAATATTTGTAATACATGGGAAAAAATGTTAGGATACCTAAAAGTATACTAAATGCTAGTATACAAAAAGCATTTAAAAATCAACGAGAAAATTACTTTTTGAAAAGCATAAGCATTTGGCCAGAGTTAAAACACAGAGGAATAAATGCCATAATCACACAATATCCAGCCTCACTAACAGTGAAAGAAACTCACATTGAAACAATTAGATGCTTTTAATCTGTAATATTGATCATACATAGCGAAAAATATAAATATGGGTACAAATTTCCTGAGCACATTTAGTCACCACAATTAAATATGTAAATGTCAAGGTTCACATGCTTGGATTCAGCAATTATACATATGTGTGTTTTTATAAGAAATTTAACTCCTAAATATTCACACAAGTAACAGCAACTTTGTACACCTCTTTGTGTGTGTGTGTGTGTGTATGAATGATGTACATCTATAGAGAATTGGGTAATAGTATACTATAGAATAAATATTGTGCAGCCTTCCAAAAGGATGGGGTCGAGGTACACATACTGACATCATATGATTTTCCAAGATAATACTGCTGGTGAAATAGGCAAGTGGTATGTGTGTGTATATGGAGATTGGGTACACTTAGCAAATTGTCTGATGATAGGTGATATTATGTAGGCTTTTTACTTTCTAAATACTGTTTAACTTGATTTTTAAGCAAGAATTCCATGATGTTTCAAGAGTTTTAAAAATGTTTTAAAATGTGGCACCTATATGTTAATCTCGATATTCACCTGCAATGAAATCATAGTTCTCAGATTGGGTAGCCTTCTCTCTTACATTTTTCTCTTGCAAGCGTTAAGGTGCTACCCCTACATAGATCTTATTTAGAAATTCTTAGCTAGCTAGTATTTAAAGTGATTGCCCCAGGGCTCAGACAAACAAATGCAATTCTATGATCATTAACGATGATAATTTCATAAAGCAATAGAAAATAGTATCACTGTCTCTTGCACCTTTTTGTGATCATATATCAATGTGTCAGTGTTAGCTGTCAAGTTGCTGGCGAAGTTTGGATATTTTGATGTAGCATCTGACACAGTGTCGTATAATTTAGCTTTGTAATAAGTATTTTTTATCTTTATTAAAGGATGATTGAAAGGGAGATCTGTTTTTTAAATATAGAAATGTTACTAGGTTCTTAGCCTAATAGTAAGCATTCTAATCCACATGACTTCTTGACTTTTAATATGTATGAAATGAAAAGCTTACAGTTACCCATATAAATGCTGTCTTTACTTTTAGATCTTCAAAGTTTCTACACACACTTTCAGGCTTTATGTTCCTATTTATGTTCCTTTTTTTTCAATCAACAGCTTGTTTCCCATCGTATGTTTCCCTCTTTTATCTCCCACAATCAAATTCATTGAAAGCATATTCAGCTTTACTTAAAGAGCCATGATCAGCGGTGTTGTCAAGTGACTATGCTTTCTCAGAAGTAGAGCATGTTTATTTAGTGGGTTATGACTGACAAACGAATAGTACCTAAAACTCAGCTGTATATTAGTGTCACTTTTTTGTTACCCAATGTTTATTTATTATTTCTATCTAATAGTCAAAGACTTACCCTCATCAATTATGTTTATTCTTAGTTCAATCCACTGGCACCTCCATTATTCTCAGTTTAAAACAAAATCCCATTTGGATTGAAATCTCTTCTCAGATTCTTTCCTCATTTTTTCCTTGGGGTTCCTAGAAAGTTATTCACATCACAAAAACTGTCCAGTTGATAAGTTGTCTGCTTTTTGGTTCTGTCTTTTCATTCTTATCCTGGACTGCTGTTTCCAATATATCCTCCTCCTCTAATCTGTTTCTCCAGCCGTTCTCTATACAATATCTTTCTAATGTGCTTTCTAATAATGGTCTACTCAACTTGGCCTGTTTGAATTCAGTTCCTCGTGTTTGTGATCCCTCCAAGATGCTCATCTGGGGTGGCCCATGCTATTTCTTCTGCTGTGGGATACCCATATCACAGCTAATACTGACAGGACCCCAGAATTCTCACTGAACTGTCTCCTTTACCATTTGTGGGAAGTGTAGGCGAGCTTTAAGACTTTTTGGGGAAAAATAAAAACAGGGCTTGAGGGAAACTAAGGAGGGGGAAGTCTCTAGGCTGTTCACGCTCAGACCTACCATGCCGCCATTTCTATTTTCTTATTTCTATAGCATTTTACAAGAGGTGGATCTGTGAAGCTGCTGCCTCCCAGAATCTCCGCTAGAATATGAGTCATGATGCCTTGTTACATACAGTCAGTGCTATGATCTGAATAACTACATCTCCCCCAGATTCATATGTTGAAATCCTAGCCCCCAGGTAATGGTATTAGAACGCTGGGCCTTTGGGAGGTGATCAGGTCATGGGGGCAGAGCTTTCATAAGTGTAAATCAATGCCCTTATAAAAGAGATCTGAGAGAGATCTCAGGTGATCACACAGCAGAAGGCACTCTCTGTGAACCAGAAAACAGGCTCTCACCAAACACCAAATCTGCTGGCACCTTGGTCTTAGATTTCCCAGCCTTCAGAACTGTGGTAAATAAGATTTGGTTCTTTATAAGCTATTTAGTTTATGGTATTTTGGTATAGGAGCCCAAATGGACTAAGACTGTTTAGAATCTTCAAATTTTTAAGGAAAATCATGTTCTCATCCTCTTCCTTGACCAAGACTTCTCACTTGCCACTATCCAAAGGTTTTTGTTGTTGTTGTTGTTGTTGCTTTTTGTTGTGGTGGTGGTGGTGGGTTTTTTGTTTGTTTTATTATTATTAT
Source organism: Colobus angolensis palliatus (assembly GCF_000951035.1). NCBI lineage: Eukaryota > Metazoa > Chordata > Mammalia > Primates > Cercopithecidae > Colobus > Colobus angolensis. The sequence continues at coordinate 4,414,580 of NW_012121043.1, read as the reverse complement.
TATTTTTTTTGGTATGTTCATATTTCCTTGACTCTCATCCTGGCTCTGAATAGTTTTTTTTTTTTCCTTTTCTTTTGGTGGTCAGGCAGTAGTGGTGTTGTAATTGAAGTAAAGAAATGGGTCTGTCTATGGACCTTCAGTTTCTTTCACGCTTTTGTCCTAACTGAATTTCAAACTCAGACACTGGAGTATAAAATTGATATCTTTGTTTCTTAGTTCATTTTTGACAACCACCTCAAGAGCCAACTGACCACTCTATGTTTTTAAAGTTCACACTGGGGAAGTCTGGCAGGGGGTGTGGTGGTTAAATTAAAGACACATATGGAGACACACATCAGTTAAATATGACACATCCTATCACACCATTGAAGTGGTCTTCATCAAAAGTGTAACAGACTACTATGTCATCATTTATGTCATCTTAGGAAAAATGTGACAAATGGAGAATTTTTTAAAAATCGCGGAGGGCCATTTTGTTAATCTTGATCAGTTCTGTCACATCAGGGTGTTTCTAAGCAGTGCAAAAAGGAGTATAAAAATATATTAAGTTTTCCTTGAATTGATTTTGTGATAATTTTGACTTAGGCTACAGCCAGTATAATTCTCATAATTATATGGGAATATAACACATATATGATGTTTAAGACCCTTGACTCTGACATCAGATCACGTCTTTTAAAATCCTATTTCTCTCACTTAATAATTGCATAAAGTATCTTAACTTAAATTTTCTCATTTGTAAAATGGATATTATTTCAGCATGATTAGGAGCATGAAGTATGATGTTTCATATAAAGTACTTAGCACCATTCCTAATATAATCATTAAGGCCCTAAGAAAATGTTAGCTTACCTCATTTTTGTGATTTTCTTTCCTTTCTACTGAAAAATCTCATGGTCTGAACAATAGAACTAAAAGAAAATGGCTACCATAAAGAAGGTAAACAGATGTGGTTTCAGACAGCCAGTGGGGAAATCTCAGGATATGTTATGAATTAATTTCAAGTAGGTTTGATTTGGGTAAGTGAGGAAGCAGGAAAGTCTGAATAGGAGCAGAACCTATAGCAGAGTGGATTTTGTTCCAGCAAGAAAAATCATGGGAAATCTCAAATAAATGTAGACCACGTAAGATTCATGGGTTAACAATTTTGCCCTGCTCCACCCTCGCTGGGAAAAACTAAATGTACTTGTTGACTCTTAATTATCCCGATCTACCATTACCAGTTGTCTTAATAAAAAAAAATTGTAGCCCTGCTTTTCTTTTGCAACTTATTAGTAGGGTTTTTTGTTTGTAGTTGCTCATTTTCTTGTGCTTTACGTATGCCTATTTTGAGATTTACAAATGAATGCCTGGTAATCAAAGCAAAGTTTTTTATGTTCCATCACTAAGAAGTTTAACCACAAGGATCCATTAGATATCTGATACATTTCAGGCCACAGAGGAATTGACTTTTTAACATTCACATTGTAGAAATGCAGAGACATGGAAACAAGAAATTGAATAGATGAATTTATAACGAGAGAATGACTTCTGTTATTCTGATTGGAAAATCTGGGGCGATCTTAAGTAATGCAATACTTGTCCGCAGCAAAAGGCTCACGTGATTTTGAAAGAGTCATATGTCTTTGCAAAGCAAATAAGAAATTGCCTTTATTTAAAAGCAAAAATAAGACAGGCAAACCACTTGATGATTACAACAGTATTCATGACTTGCAGCGCTGACATTCTGTAGATTGATGCAGTCTTCACGTGTGGAAATCCTGAGTCATACAGAAGATGAGATGTTTTAATAATGAAAAAAATATTTATATAGTCAGCAGATTGTCAGTAAAGGTGGTTTAGATTACAAGAGTTACCCAACAGAGACTATGTCAGGTTGCAAATTATTCTAACCAGAAAACCATGTGAAAATGAGTAAAGCAAACTTAGAGTGGATTGACATACCCCAGATCCTTTTATTTTTTTTTCTCTCCCTCATTGTCCTCTTTTATACTTCTCCTCCTCTTCTTCCGAAATGGGAAAGGAAAATTATTGCCTCTTTATCAAGCATAATACCAATTATGCTTGTGGAAAAAAGAAAAGTGGAGCCAATCTGTTGGCATTCAGGAAGCGTTGCTTGTTGCCGGTATACAAATGCTACATAGTGCACAGATTGTGACTTGTAATTTTGTGAGGTGCTTCTTTATCTCCTTCTATTTGTTCTTTTGCCCTTTGTGTAGTCCGTTTTGTAGCTTGTCTTAATGTCTCCAAACACTAATTGTGTCCGATTTCGTAACCATATCCATATTTTACAAAATTATTTTACTAGTTGAGGGATAAGAAATGTTGTTTAATAATAGAAAAACTTTGAACCAAATTGGCTCATTTAGCTATTCAGTTTCTGACATCCACCTTGGATTAGAACAGTTTTAGATCAAAGGCCAAGAAAACAACTTGAGATCCTTGCACCCACACAACAGCAACCTTGCCGCATTTCTACCTACACGTTTAAAGAGTTTTGCTTCGTGTTTTGTTATTTAGTTTTAAACAACATAAAAGCACCTATTACCCTGTGTTTTTGCTCTTCCAAACAATTATACTTCAGGTACAACAACAAAGGGAACTAAAACAGGTGCCAGATGTATTAACTAACTTTATTGAGGTAATAATTTCACAATATATAAGTTCATCAAAATATCTTGTTACAACACCTTAAGTATAGATAATTTTAATTTTCAATTATACGTCAATGAAGCTGAAAAGAAAACGACAAAAGTAACTTCGAGTAGGTGCAAACTGAAGATGCCATGTGAATAGCCCATATCAGATACTAGTCAATTAACTGTATTAGACACAGATAAAAGTCACATTTCCTGTTTTCTCTTTGATAAATTATTACTGATTTTAGCTTTGAGTTCAAATTAATATATGTCCTATTAATCTATGTATACTTTCCTTTCGTCACTATTTTTAACTTTTAAATTTTAATTTTTGCTATCTGGTATGATTTTTTAAATCCACTTTAAATATTTTTTGGAGGAAGATAAGATAAAATAAGTAAATTAATAAACAGAATATAGGTCTGGACTGTTAGTTATAAACCAACTATATTTATTTTACCGACAATAGTAGACTCAGTTTTTAACCATTTAATTGCTCACACAGTTTATAGTAATCCCATTGTGGAGTACATTTCCAAATAACAACCGAATTTATTTGTCACGTTAGTCTAAAAGAATAATTTTGATTGTTACTGAAAGTATTAATTGAAGCGCTGCATAAATGCTCCAAAGATTATTTACATCTTTTTTCTCCCAATATCACCTCCTTTTGAAATTACAAATAAAATAATTCATTTTTTTCTATTTGCTATCCACTCATACTCCAAGAAAACAAACAAAAAAAGCAACGAATTTGTATTGTATAAATAGCACTGTTCTAGTCTTGGGGTTTTGTCACATACTGTGTTCATTGGCTTTTTGAAAATTGTGAGCTCTAGCACAGAATTTGCTTAGAGATCATGTTGTCTTCAGGTCAGACCTCACAGTTGCCTGGATTATCTTTTTGGTTTCTACATCCAATGTACTGCAGATTATGCTAATTTTTGGTACTATATGTATTAATGTTCTTTATTTTTTCTCATTGTCATTGGTTCCAGGTCTACAGCATCAAGACAAGAGTAAGGAATCACCATGGTACTGAAACACACAATCTGAGTGAGTTAAGTTGCAGCATAAGTCCAAGGGCCCGCTGGGAAAACATACCGTCCGGATTTTCCATTCAGCCATAGGACACGAAGAAAGGCACGGAAGGAGAAGACAAAGTGTCACGCAGTTGACTGGGTTTCGGCCTTTCTTGAGAAAGCGAAGTGGGTCCTAGACATTGAAGAAAAGCGTTTTTATTTGTTTTTTTCCTTATCTGAGCCTTTGCCAACTGTGCAACTCTCTCCTTTTGTTATCTTGCTTTTATCAGTATATAGCTATTTTTTTGTTTCATTTTGATTTTTTTTTTTTTTTTCACCAACCACCTTTTCAGGAAAGGATGAACCACACATTAAAATGCTCATTCTTTCAGGAATACAAGTTTGCAGCTCTATGTGCATCTATTTTTGTAGAAATACAAAAAAGTTGGTTTAGCATTGATGGGCTATTTTTGAGGGATGTATTTTTTTTAATATTGTAAAAATTGTTGAGTTCTGTTTAAAGAACTTGCTCTCAGAGAAGCACTGGCAAAAATTTTTAAAATGCTTATCTCTCAGATGTCTATTATATGCTCTGTCTGTGCTTTCTAAGTTACCTCAAATGTTTTGTGTTTTGTCCTTTTTACAAAAGTAGCTATACCATAGACAAACCAATGCAGTATTGTTTTTACATTGAATCGCAGTAATGATTTAATTCCATGCTAGCTCAATTAGTTTTAAATTATATGTATAGCTTGAATTTTTTTTTTAAATGACCATACTAAAGAAATGATATTTCATTGCTTTGATTTCTCCCAAAGAATAACTTGGAGGTTGACTAATAAGAAAGTTGGCATAAACTTTCAATTAGATGAAGAATTTTCCCACAGGAGACTAATTATCTTTCTAGCCCATCCAAATTTGATCAATGGAACCAGAGGTTATATACAACTACAAGGAAAAAACTGCATTTAACCATGCTACCTGCGAGTGCCAGTGACTTACTTTACTTGTTTCTAATTGTTCATTCATGGCAATTTAAAAAGTCGTATTTTAAGTATTTAAGGGGTTTGTTTTTCCGGAAGAGCATTTGAAGGAACAATATCTTGGAAGGCACTAGAGAAATTACAAAGCCCTAGCTCTTTCTTATAATGCCACCTATCACTGTAAACTAAAACAAACAAACACAAAATTCTATGTGTAATAGTTTAAACACAGAACTTAAGTCTTTTTGTTTGTTTGTTTAAATCTGGCTTTACTTGATTTAATTATTTTTAGAAAGAAATTTAGGGCAAAATAAAGTGTATACTAGGATTTAAATTTATGCCACAATTTAAAAATAAAACCAGAGGTCATATACAATTTAAATTGGGCTAAAAATTAAAAATTTCAGAATTTAACTTGATATGACTCTCAGGATCTAAATAAAGTTGAAATTATCATTAAGACACTGCTAGGAGAAGATTAAGATTATGAAAGTAGCAGTTATTGATACTGTTGAGACTTCAAAGGCAAAGCTCATTTCTTCCATCAACTGCTTCCAGAGATGTCATGTAAAAAAGTTAGTGTAACATGGAAGTTTTTTAGTTTTATGAAGAGATTTTTTCAAATTTCTCCCATTTTTCTCTCCACCACATAAAATAGTATGTTCAGTGAAATGCCACTTTATATCTTTAATTACTCATATGTTATATGTGAGCTTTTTAGACATGAACATGGCATGTTCAAATAGGCAGTGTTGTCACAGATAATTTTCAAATATTTTCCTTGGCTGTCATCTATGTATTCATTTATACACTATCCATCTTTTGAGTTTCAGATCTATATATTCTCTTGTACTGTCATCACTCCACACTTTGCTGTTTCTTACCTAGACTTTCTTTTACACAATATGCACATTTTTACCAATGTGGGGTCCAAATTTAAGATACCTTCCACTCACTAATAATATGAACTTATATTTCCTGGGAGTAGCCTGGTTAAATTTTCTATACTTTGGTCCATAATTTGATCTGATATGATTGTTTCATTTATAATTTGCCCAAATACATGGAGCACAAAATTGTGTGAATTTATAAATCTGGTTTTGCCTTGTGTCCTTCTGAATTTTCAAAGACAAGTGTTCAACAGTTCCCATGTGATGACTCACAGGGTTATTTACCTCATCCGCAACCACCTTTGGACTACATTAACTTCCTTTGTAATTTATTTGAAAGTAGTGTTATACTCAAACTCATTCAGATCATTCAGTTGGATTTTCCCAATGAAGAGGAGAAGGAAAGTAGTTACTCCTTGCTCCATTTCTTATTTTCCACCAAATTTAATTGAAGGGCATTACTTAGATGTCTTCACCCTGAATTTAGACTTTGCTCTGTGTCTCTCCTGATAACTGTCAGATAAAAAATTTATTGGCTCGGAGTACTAGAGAAATGTTGAGAACCTGGTTTCTGCTGTACAGAGGAAAGATTTGTAAGTGAGCTCTCTCTTTGAAAACAGGACCCAGGCTGGTCACGGCGGCTCATGCCTATAATCCTAGCATTATGGGAGGCAGAGGCTCAGGAGGTTTGCTTGAGCCCAAGAGTTCAAGATCGGCCTGGGCAACATGGGGAGACCCTATCCCTACAAAAAATTTCTGAAAAACTACCTGGGCATTGTGGTGCACAACTCTTCTCCCAGCTACTCTGGAGTCTGAGTCAGGAGGACCATTTGAGCCTGGCAGTTTGAGTTTGCAGTTTGCAGTGAGCTGTGATTGCACCACTATACTCCAACTTGGGCAACAGAGCAAGATCTTGTCTCAAAAAGAAAAAGGAAAAAGAAAACAGGCCCTAGGTGTTTGGTATACACTGCCACCCAGAGAGTGGATCAAAAATATAAATAGAGAATGAGCATGTCTCTACAATTGTCTTCTAGGACCATATTGCTGTTACCACCAGAAGTCCTAAAAGAGGATGGGCTGTAATTTAGCATAATATTCTGAATTCATTCCAAGTTTAAAATTCTGTCATTCTCTGGCTCTTCTTTTTTCACATCAAAATGATGCTGTTGGACTTAGAGGCTGCTGAACTGTTTTTATGAGGGCTGCCATCTGTCTCCACAATTTTATTAAAACCACTCCACCTTTAGACAAAGGTGACTTTTGTCTGATTTTACAAATCAGATGTATTCAAGCTTTCTAAATATCTGTGAACTAGAACCTAGAAAATCATCTCATTTATTTTAAATAGAATATGTGCTTCCACCAATAAACCATCGGGAGCTAAGAAACAACATAATGTTGACAAATCAGGAACCTAACAGATTATTTTGTCTCTCATTGCTAATTTGAAAGAGCCTCTGAACTTTTGAGAAATCAATGTGTCTTCTTAAGAAAGTTAAGCACCCTCTCTTAACTTTCCCCTCTATTTGCTTTCTTTTCTCTTTCTTCTTAAGAGTATTTGTATTATTTTGTTAAGCAAAAATGGCCAAAATTGTTCTAAAATTTGCAAAATGAGAACGAATGGTTTGCAAATAATTGAGGGATTTACTTCTTTAACTTTATAAGACTTAAAAAAAAAAAAAAACCCAAACTCTAGGCACTGACATGAAAGTTGCCTTTGAGAAGCTTGTTATTCATTTTGCAAAAAGTATTTGCCCATTCCTATTCTAAGATTTGCAGAATATGTCACACTATCTGGCTTTTGAGTTTGCTATCTGGTTTAATGTTGTATTTATAATTTAAAGTGGCAATCAGAAACTGTATTTCAAAGACCTGTATTCTATCCCTTACTGAGTGTCCCTTCTTTAAATAGTGTTTGCTGAATTAAGCCCGTGGGGGCAGTGGCATTAAGTGGTGGAAAAAGGAAAGTACATATGTTAGAGTTTTGACTGATGGATAAATAGAAAGCAGAATGAATTAATGGAAAAGAGTTTGGCTGTTAGGCCATTCTCTAAATTCTAGTTTAGCCACAATTTTATGTGTGGTTTGGGCGTTATTTGTTTATCTCATGAGTAAAATGGGATAATACCTGACAGGCAGGCTGTGGAAGCTGTAAATCACATACACGCACACACACACACACCCACACACACACACACATGATCAATCATCTGGCTCATATTAGATGTTCAATAAATAACAGCTACTAGAGATGCCTATCAGTTGAGTAAGTAGTTCCTTAAATTGAGCTCCCAAAGGTCTCTTTTCTTCACGTCCATATTCGTTTCTGCAGCAATCATGATTGTTTTTCTGTAAGAAATTACTACAAAGAGAATCTTTGTCTCCTACTAACTGTTCCTCCTACCTGGTATAGGAGATAAATGTACATTTCTTAATTAGCTGACTTTTTAGTGTATCATTTCTGAAGGAAAAATAAATTAATCTTATAGTGGCTTGTAGGTCCAACCCAGTTTTCTTACATGTTCCAAAATTTTATTTAAATTACTGTGTCCAAAATTGTGAGGACTGTGTCATTCATTCACCATGGTTTATATTTTTAGTTATATATCGAACTTCCTTGGCACCTAGGATAAGAACATTTCTTTTGAAGTTCTCCGATATTTTTTATTTTTACTTGACTTGAAGGAAAGTTGCAAAATATGGTGGAAAAAATCTTCCGCATTAAAAGGGGGAAAAAACATAACCATTTACGATCTCAGTCAGCAGATTTACTCTACTCAAGGAAAAAAAGAAACCACCTTATTGGAAGCAGATGTTGACACTGTGTCAGTTATTGAAGATGGAAGGAGTTCACTTGAGCCATTGCAGTTACAAAGGGGTATTGATGGCAGTTCGAATTCCTGATTGATTACCTTTGCAGCCAAGGGAAAGACAGCAGAAACTGTATGGGATCAGAAATGGAATCAGCCAGTTTAATGGAGAGGCTCCTAGAAACTCATTTTTTTTCTTTCCTGTAAGATAAAAGACATCTTTCAGAAGAAGAAAGGCTTGTTTGAGAGAGAAATTACAGTTTATTCTCTGAAAATATTTAAAAGCCAAAGTGCCCTTTAAAACTATTATTAAAGCATTAAAAGTATTATTAAAATCATTTTAGAAAAATTAGGCAAAAATTTTAGCCTTTCAACATCCATTGGATGTTGAAAACAAACATAGAACCTATAAAAAAGTGAATGGTTCTGGCAAGTGGGGGCATGAGTGGAGCCTATAAGGAAACCTCAGTCTCGATAACTTCAAAATGTTACTTTCCTTGGTAATTTGATCATGGAGATTGGTCACAGCACAGACATTTAGAATTTTTTAGCAGGTTTTTTTTTTTCTTTTTAATCTTGTAGTGCTCTCTGGGAATTGCACCATGTACACTTTTCCAACCTATAGAAATCATCATTATTGTTAAATTATCTCAATTTTTCTATTTCTTTTATTGTCTATTGTGCTTTTTTGTTTAAAAATACTGTTATAGTTTTAAAGTATTGATCAAAGTAGTATTCTCTTGAAGGCGTAGTCAATTTAATTTGATCCAGTAAGTTTTTCTGAATCTCCTTTTTACGTTCCAATAAATTCTATTATAATTAAGTGTACTTTTATCAATTCCATTGTATAAGCAAACAGACACCTTTTAGAAAAGGATAAGTAATCATCAATTTTTTTTTTTTTAAATTTCTAGACTACTAAATTTGGTATAAGAATAATGCTTTTAAAATGCAAATACTTTAATTAGTTTTTGGGTATACACATAAGATGTGAACTTTCCTATTGATATCTCTTTATATTAATAGAGATGTACATTTCTTTCTATGCTGTGGCTAGAGCAAAAGTTAATAATGATTATTTACACAACTGATTTAATTTCTTAGGATATGTACAATATTGGATATTATATCTGATTTAAAAATACTATTCCGTACATTTTTTTTCGGGAAATAAAACATAGAGAAAGGTTTTCATGTGAATTCTTTGTATCATTTTAAAGTACATATATTTAAAGGGAAGATATGGATACAATTTGTTTTTATTATATAAATCTAGGTAAGGTGAAATGCTTTTGTGAACAAAAATACAGTGTAGTGAATTTTATATCTGTCACTTGATTAAACTGAAAACTAATAGAAACATTATTTTAGTGCATTGAAATACTATGAAATTTCAGACTTGTTAGTTCTACAAGCAGTTATGCTACCTTAATTTTGTGTTTCCAGAAATAAAAATTAACCTTAGTTATGCTGTCATTCTGAATTAATAAAAAATGTATAACTCATAAAATTTTTGGCTTTATAAGATAATTATGAAATTATATATTTTTTCTGTTTTTGTGGGGCTGGGAAAACATTTTCTTATTTCTGTTCACTCTTCAAATGCAGGTCTCATAACGTGTCAATGATACCAGATGATGGAAGACTTTGTAATAAAAACAGATGTCATTATCTTCAATTTGTTCAATAAATAATTTAATGTGAATTGAATGTTTATACTTTAATGTAGCATTTGGATTTGGTCTGCATTTCTTGAGAATTTAAAGCACTTTTTGTTTCCTTCTTATTCAGTTAAGCATCTTATAAATATTTTGGAAATTGCAACATCTTAGGTGTTTTTAATTAAGAAGTTAATTCCTAGGGCCAACAAGTCTATATGTTACAGCAAGGAATAGATTATAAAACACATGTTTATATTGGAAAAGCAAATGAAATGGGGTATATTAATTACATAACAGCAAGAGTCTTGAGAATTTTATAATACAATGCTTCTAAGGATATTGGTTGACTAAGGCGTATTTTATTGTTTTTACATTTGTTGACAGGGACCCTGCCATAAGTAATACGAAAAAACAAACAAAAACTTTTCTACAATGCATTAACATTGAAAAGAGAATACAAGACCATGTATTCTGAAGAAAGCTAGAGTTTCTCTGCATGGGCCCTCAATTTTTTTATTACACATATCTTTAATGTGAAAGTACTAAAGTCTGAAAATCAACATTTAAATAATAGACTTTCCAGCATTATAGATGAAATAATTTGGCACAGGCTTTTTAACTGTCTACCACATTTAGAATGTGGTGTCAAAACGAGCTTTATAGAACTGCTGTAAAATATTACTACATTGCTACAACGATAATGGCCTAAAACAACACAAATTTGTTATCTTACAGCTTTTGTGGGTCAGATATTTGGCGAAGATCTTAGTCTTGGTGGGCTACAGAATGTAGGCAGCATTTCTTCTGGATGCTTCCTAGAAAGAATCTTGCTGTTTCCTGGTTCTAGAGTCCTTTGCTTAGCTTCCTTCCATCTTCAAATCCAGCAGCCTGGTCAAGGTCTTCTCACATGGCATCACTGACTTTCTCTTCTTCCTCTCCTATGCATGTGTAAGGACTCATGTGATTACAATAGCTGCATCTGTATAATCCAGAATAATCTCATCATCTCAAGGTTTTGTTTTGTTTTGTTTTGTTTTGTTTTTATGGCGTCTTGCTCTGTTGTCAGGCTGGAGTTCTGTGGCGAGATCTCGGCTCACTCCGACCTCCGCCTCCTGGGTTCAAAGGATCCCCCTGCCTCAGCCTCCCGAGTAGCTGGGACTACAGACGTTGCTACCACACACGGCTCATATTTTGTATTTTAGTAGAGACGGGGTTTCACCATGTTGGCCAGGATGGTCTCCAACTCCTGACCTCCTGATCTACCCGCCCTGGCCTCCCTAAGTACTGGGATTACAGGCGAATGCCACTGTGCCCGGCTCAAGGTTCTTAATTACATCTTTAAAGTCCCTTTTTCCATGTAAAATAACATATTCAATGGTTCTGGGGATTAGGACTTGGAGCCATTATTCTACCTACAACAATTAGTATTGGACTTCCATCATTTTCTATCACTCTTGTAATCAAGAAGGACTATTTCACTGGGAGTAGCAAGTCATAAGGCTTGCGTTGGCATTTGTGTGGGGGTTTGTCTTCATTCATCAAATAATTGCATATAAAGAAAATTTCTGTCACTATTTCAAATGTTTCATGTCGTTTTTATAGTACTTCAGAATCCAAAGGGTTATGTGTTACTTATGTAAGATGAGCAGTCTGGGGGGTGGAGAGCAGGTCATCTAGTGCAGATTCTTCCTAGCTGAAGTGTGTTTTCTCTGGGGACAACCAAGTACGATTTAATTGTTTTGCTTCCTTTTTTGGGAACATAGGCCCATCTTGTGATGCCCTAAGTCTCCAAGCATCTTATTTGACCTGCTTATACACATTTGACTAAATAGCTAAATATGACCACATTGATGTGGTAAAGCTTTAACACTTTTGTCCAGATTGAATCACTCCATCTGCTATCAGTTAAGCAGTGGAAAAACTTATGGAAAAGCAAACAGGTTTTGATAGATTTAATGTGTAAAGAGGGTATCCACACTCTGGAATGCTGCTGATCAATAAATGAACTGCAAGACTTTGTTCGAAACAACACTCAAGCACAACTGTTTTACTTTCTATACCAAGTTTGGCTGTGACTGAATGAAGAACACCAGCATTGATCTTTGCTTTGCACTTGTACAAGAGACTATTTGCAGAGAGCCAAATATAGCAACAGAGGATTTAATATCTTGCCAAAAAATACAAAATCTGTTCCCCTTTAAGCATGACACTCTATCCTTTCTTGTGGATCTTGCTAAAAGGAAAATATAGCTTTAAACTCCCCGACTTTTTCTCTTGAAAACTCACGAATCTTTTTCAAATGAGCTCTGTATGGTTTTGTGGTGCTTTATGTTTCCAGAAGAAAATGGCTACATAAGAAATCTGTCCAATGTTATTTTTCTTACAAAAAATACGTCTGGTGATGGCTGTATTAATTAATTTGATTGTGTTTACACAATGTTTACCCATGTCAAACCATCGTGTGGTATACCTTAAATATATACAACTTTTATTTGTCAATGATAACTCAGTAAGTCTGGGAAAATATCTTTAAGTCAAAGGTTAGAGTCATCAGAAATAAAGAAAAATCATACTTCGATAACTTCAGGACTAATCAAGGATAATTGGGTGACATGATATCATGCTGTGTGCCATTTTGTATTAAACAAATTACACCAACAATAAAAAAAAAATTGGCTTCAATCAACGAGGTACTCTCTTTGTCTTAGAACATGGATGCTTTGTTCTGAGTGCTGTCTGATGGGCAGGCAGATTACTTCAGATTTCTCTACAATGTGGTTAATGACAATAGCTCTTCTGCTCAGTTTATGATGCATATAAAGAATTTTGAAAATAGTCTTGCAAACTTCACCATGCAGTTTCCACAGTGACAGCTTTACCAGACATCTCCGTGTGGGATTTTAAAACAAACACAAGGCTGTTTGGAAATACTTGGTATATGTAAATATGCAAAATATGCTGAACAGTGCTAACAGCTGTAGGGTGTACTCCCTCATCCTTGAGCAGAATATTTTGGTGGCAGTGTGGTTATTTTTTCCATCTTTGCTTTTAATTCCCCCCCTCTTGTCTCCACCCACTCACCCATCTACAATCCGCTCCAAAAGCACAAATTTAACACCCTTCCCCCTACTTCCACACTGCTTCCAAGAGAATCATTTTAGTGAATTCCCACTGGAAAAGGTGGGTGGTGGCTTGATGGAATGTTTCTGAGTTACACGATGTTGTAAAGCCTGAGCTTCGGGGAACTTGCTTGGACTTGATCTGACACCAAGCTCACACACAGCCCAGACACTCTGCAGGCCAGATTCCATTAAGGCTCATCATTGCAAGAAGAGGAAAAGTCCTGTTGTGAGTGGCCCTTCAACCACGATGATTCCAAAGATCGCAAAGTAATCATGTTAAGTGTGCGCTATCAGGTTCTGTAACATCCTTTTATGAAAATAAGCATATGCCTATTTTCATATGCCTTTCCTCAAAGCCCCAAATGGAGGGAGGACACAAGAAAAGCTAAAATCCAAAGTCTCTTCTTATGACATCTCAAGGGATTGAAGATTTGAAGGAAAAAAGATACCAGATATGAAGAGAGAAGGCCCACATCCTAGAACAATTTCCACTGGTGATTTGTTGATATCATTTAATCTTATATTTCTGTTTATCTGTCCAAGGAAGATCAAGTGAAATAAGAAAATCTAAACAGATTTGGGAAAAATAAAGTACTATACAAATACAAATAAATAGGAGCCAATATTTAATGAAAGTCCTTGATCTATCATGAGTATTACGTGAATTCATCTCAAGTAACTCTCACAAATAGTAATATGCAGATAGCATTATTTGGGAAGCTGTTAGCAATATAAAAATGGGGGTTGAGTTTCAGCAATGCTACTTAGAAGCTGTATATTTTGGATAATTTTCTTGACCTCTTTAAATCACAGGGTGGTCATCTGTATGTAAAATGAAGTTTTGCTTTGTTTTGTTTTGTTTTTTTGAACTGGAGTCTAGCTCTGTCACCCAGGCTGGAGTGCAGTGGTTTGATCTCGGCTCACTGCAACCTCCGCCTCCTGAATTCAAGGGATTCTCCTGCCTCAGTCTCCCAAGTAGCTGGGATTACAGGCGCCTGCCACGATGCCCAGCTAATTTTGATATTTTTAGTAGAGACTGGGTTTCACTGGCCAGACTGGTCTCGAACTCCTGATCTCATGATCTGCCCACCTCAGCCTCCCAAAGTGCTGGGACTACAAGCGTGAGCCACTGTGCCCGGCTGTAAAATGAAGATATTAAAGGAAACTGCTTCACAGAGTTGTTACAGGGATTAGCTATTGAATTTACTTATCACTAAGTAAATATTGTTGTTTCTCTTTAATTAATCTAACTTTCCAGTAATTGAGGAAATCATCAGTAATGTCCATTCCAAAAGGCACTGATATAATTTGGCTCTGTGTTCCCACTCAAATCTCATCTTGTAGCTCCCATAATTACCAAGAGTTGTGGAAGGGACCCAGTGGGAGATATCGAATCATGGAGGCAGGTCTTTCCCTCGCTCTTCTTCTGATAGTGAATGAGTCTCACAAAATCTGATGGTTTTAAAAAGGGGAGTTTCCCTGCACAAGCTCTCTGTCTGCTGCCATCCATGTAAGATGTAAGTTGCTCCTCCTTGCCTTCTACTATGATTGTGAGGCCTCGCCAATCATGTGGAAGTATAAGTTCATTAAACCTCTTTCTTTTGTAAATTGCCCAGTCTCGGATATATCTTTATCAGCAGCATGAAAATGTCCTAATACAGTAAATTGGTACCAGTAGAGTGGGGGCACTGCTGAAAAGATACCCAATAATGTGGAAACAACTTTGGAAATGGATAACAGGCATAGGTTGGAACAGTTTGGAGGGATCAGAAGAAGACAGAAAAATATGGGAAAGTTTGGAACTTTCTAGAGATTTGTTGACTAGCTTTGACCAAAAGGCTGATAGTGATATGGACAATGAAATCCAAGATGAGATGGTCTCAGATGGAGAGGAGGAACTTGTCGTTGGGAATTGGAGCAAAGGTGACTCTTGTTATGTTTTAGTAAAAAGACTGGAGGAATTTTGTCCCTGCCCTAGAGATCTGTGGAACTTTGAACATGAGAGAGATGATTTAGAGTACCTGGTGGAATAAATTTCTAAGCAGCGAAGCATTCAAGAGGTGACTTGTGTGCTGTTAAAGGCATTCAGTTTTGTAAGGGAAGGAGAGCATGAAAGTTCAGAAAATTTGCAGCCTAACAATATGATAGAAAAGGAAAATCCATTTTCTGAGGAGAAATTCAAGCCACTGCAGATATTTGCATAAACAACAAGGAGCTGAATGTTAATCCCCAAGCCAATGGGGAAAATGTCTCCAGGGCATATCAGAGGTCTTCACAGCAGTCCCTCCCATCTCAGGAGGCTTAGGGAGAAAATGTGGTTTTATGGGCTGGGCCCAGGGTCCCTGTGCTGTGTGCAGCCTAAGGTCATGGTGCATCCTAGCTGCTCTAACAGTGGCTGAAAGGGCCCAACGTAGAGGCTGGGCTGTGACTTAAAGCCTTGGCAGCTTCTATGCGAGTGCACAGAAGTCAAGAGCTGATGGTTGGATAACTCCACCAGGGGAAAAAACCATGACGTGCCAAGGTGCTTGCTAAAGGCAAAGGAATACAGAATGGGTAGCAGAAGAAGGTAGTCATCAATACCAGCTAAGACCATGTGACCAGTTGCAGAAACGGGGACTGTAATTGTCATGAGTATTTCCTTCTCCTTTTGTTAGAAATATGTTTGTGAACGTATACACTTGTACTAAGAAAATAGCTTCATTTTTTTTCCTTTTTCCTTTATCATGTGATGTAAGATTTATTGACTTCATATCAGCATTTAAGTTTATGGGCCGGGCGCGGTGGCTCAAGCCTGTAATCCCAGCACTTTGGGAGGCCAAGACGGGCCGATCACGAGGTCAGGAGATCAAGGCCATCCTGGCTAACACGGTGAAACCCCGTCTCTACTAAAAA
>NW_012121043.1:4378911-4397866 GCF_000951035.1 Colobus angolensis palliatus | reverse complement strand
TTATATATATATATATATATCCTATTAGTTCTTCTCCTCTAGATAATCCTAATATGGGCATTCAGCTGGGAGTGACAGAGCCAGGATCCAAACCCAGATTTAGCCAAACAGAAATCTCAGAACTCCATACCACCCCCAAATTTTTGCTGTTGTCACATCTGAATGTATTTGCTGTGAGAAGATTTTATAATCTCATAGTCAACTGGGATAAAAAGAGAGAGTAAGGGGAGGTAAAAATAGCCAGAAAGAGTAGGGCACTTTGGAAGAGTGAGGGAGAGTAATGTGGCTTTCACGAATGAGAGTTATGAGAGACTTTGGAGTTATAGAACATTATTTGCAACTTGGCTATACAGAATAAATTCATCTGACATATTCTTCTGGTCTCAAGGAATATGATTATTCCTTTACTCAGTTCATCCTCAAATCTCATTAAAATAGTGAATAATGGATTGGAAGAATTATAGCTTCTTGATGCTGACATCTTATTTTTCATCTGAAACTGTCAACTCCCTAATCTCTGTAAGTGTTCAGCGCTTGTTTTGTCTGCTAGAAAAAAAATCAAAATTACATTTTAGTCCTGAAATTTTTTTTAATGAAGTACCCTCATTTCTCACACTTAGAGTAAGTGTTTGGGCAAGACTTTAATAAACATGAACAGAATAAATCATCTGAAAACACTTATCTTAACCTGCAGCTTCTGTGTCAGAAAGCTGAGAGGCTATAAGATTCTAGCGTCATCTTACTCCTCACTTGCCAGTTGTTTGACATGGGAAATGTTCCCTTCCTCATTAGTAAAAAGGAGATGGCAATACCTATATTATAGGATAGATATGTGGATTAAATGGGATAATGTGTAAGTACCTGTTAACTACTAGACTTCCCAGGAAGATTAGAATTTTATGCATCAATTGGTATTGGCTCAAATTTACTAGGCATCTATAATCAGGAACTTTACAAAAGTCACCTCTTTGAATCCTCAGAACAACTTTTCAAGGCGGGTTTCCTTATTTTCACATTAGAGATGAAAAACTGAGTCGCAGGGATTTAAAATAACATGACAAAGAAGAATCAGGATTAAAAGTCCAGTGTAATTTCACATCTCGTGTATTTTCCGCTACACCAACCTCCATTTCAATCTACTATACAATTAACATTGAGTGCCTAATGTTTGCTCACATTCACATATAAAATATAAGTAAGTCAGAAGTCTACTTAAAATATAAGTAAGACAGAGATCCTACTGCGGGTAACTGAAAGCCTGGTTTTTAACCTGTTTATATCACAAATTAGCTGTACTCTGCACTACTGTCTTACTTTCTTAAAATTGAATTATCAGACTGACACATCATAAGTAATTGGACAATCTAGTTCCATTTCTGCAGGAAAATTCAGATTACTGTGAATTATAATCCCCATTTCCTTCTTTCTCTAAACTCATGAAAATAAAGTAGGAGAAATCATCCTATGCCCAGAACTTGTGTGTGTGTGAGTGTGTGTGAGTATGTGTGTGAGTGTGTGTGTGTGAGTGTGTGTGTATCATATTTTTTTCTCTTTATTTAGACTTTCTATAGGATCAACTATATGTGGCAAAAATACTAATAGAAATAAAACAAAGTAGTGATTTCAATCCCTAGAAGTCCTGATTTGAAGTCATATGGATGTTTAATCCATTTCCCTTGTCAATGTCGACAGCGAATATGGTGTCTGTACTGACTATTTGTAATAGGCTAAATCACTCTCTGATCAGGCAGTGCACATTCATAGAAACAAGTCTCAGAAATGACAGCTTTTTCATGGAAATATTTTTAGATGCAACCACTGCAGCTTGCTCTCTGCTGTGGACCTGTGAGACTTCTAAACTTGTCCATGTTTGGTGGCCCTATGACAGTTCTCTTAGCTTTGTCAAAATAATTCAGCTTCTCTGCTGTGGAACTTTTCATTGCATGCCACAGAAGAGACTTTTACCTGCTTTTATTTCTTGATTGTTCTGCTAGGTCTTTGCTATCCCAGCTCTGCTAAACTTTGGCGGCAAGAGTGAGCCAGGAACAGACCTTCCCTCTGAAGTCTAAAAGGATTAGCTTTGGAAAGTTAATCACCTAGTGGCAGATCCAGGATTTGTGGGGCCTGAGACTTATGAAAGCTGGGGAGAGGATGACCTTTTAAGAAAGAGAATACCAAATGAATACTAAGTTATGTACATAAGTGAATACTGAAAATGAGAAATCACAATGGACAAATTTTGAAAAGAAAATAAATGCCATAAAACACAAAATTCAGAAAAATCATGTACATTTGCATTAATTACTTGTTTAAAGATGCATATGTGATGCACTGTATTTCTAACAACTAGTTTTAATCCTCTGCACACTTTAAACCTGTTTTTTACTTTTTTTTCACTATACTCTTGTGCTTGCTGAGAGAACACTGATAGGATATGTTCATAGAGAGAGGTCATCTCAGGCCCATTTGAAACATTGCAATGGAGGGATTGAAGTATTCCTAGAAGCCATTTCTACACTAGCAAATGATTATTTAATTGTACATAGATATATTTGAAAATGGCATAAATACATCCACTGAATCTCAGTTGTATGTATTGACCAACTCAACCTTGCCTTAGTTTCACCCCTACCACCCCATAACTAGAACATGTGATGGAAAAGACAGTGTATGTGAGTGAAGGAGACAATGTTCTTAAACAATAGTGCTTAAAACGGCTAATTTTTGAGAAAATTACAAAAACGTATGTCAACATGAGCTCTAGATTCATCCCAAGACCTGGGAAAGGGCCTGTGCAAGTGAGACCTGCAAGCTTTAGCTGGTTAGCCTCATGGCAACTCTCCTATGCACATGTCACTTAAGCATGACTCCCATGATAAAAACGGAAGTTCTGCTTAGAAAGGCATCAGACTGTGGCTTTGCACCTTTAATTTCTGGTTCCTATCTGTTGCAGTACATTAAACTGAAAATTCAAAGATAATAAGGTGGAGTGTGGTAGCTCACACCTGTAATCCCAGCACTTTGGGAGGCCAAGGGGGCAGATCACTTGCGGTCAGGAGTTCGAGGCCAACCTGGACAAAATGATGAAACCTTGTCTCTATGTCTCTACAAAAAAATACAAAAAGTAGCCAGGTGTGGTGGTGCTTGCCTGCAACTCCAGCTACTTGGGAGGCTGAAGTGGGAGGATCACTTGAGCCCGGGAGGCGGAGGTCAAAGTGAGCCAAAATTGTGCCACTGCACTCCAGGCTAGGTGACAGAGCAAGACCCTGCCTCAAACAAAGCCCTAAGATGACAAGAGAGTTACATACTGAATAACTAAGATGTAACAAGACCAGGTTGAGGGAGAGAGACAGAAGGGAAAATTAAAAATGTTTGCAATAAATTTTAAGTAGACAAACAAGGAAAAAGTCTGTAAGATGATGCTGAACTGGGCTGGGCGCGGTGGCTCACGCCTGTAATCCCAGCACATTGAGAGGCCGAGGGGAGCAGGTCACGAGGTCAGGAGATCGAGACCATCCTGGCTAACATGGTGAAACCCGTCTCTACTAAAAATACAAAAAACTAGCCCGGCGTGGTGGCGGCGCCTGTAGTCCCAGTTACTCGGGACGTGGAGGCAGGAGAATGGCGGGAACTCGGGAGGCGGAGCTTGCGGTGAGCCCAGATCGTGCCACTGCACTCCAGCCTGGGCGACAGAGTGAGACTCCATCTCAAAAAAAAAAAAAAAAAAAAAAAAAAAAGGCTCTGAGCTGAAGAACTTGTGTGCAAATAACCTGATGCTGAGAACTATGAGGAATGAGTTATCCTCTGGATAAAGCAGTCTTGTTGTTCTTAAGAATAAAACTATATGTTGTTTGCAACTATGCGTGATCATGAACCAGAACTACGTCACATGTTAAAGTAATGGAATCTTACTGAATAATGAAGAGTTACCTGAAGAATGCTTTCTTAGATTATCTGAAAGAAAATCTATTCCTGACCTGTTTTTGTCACTAACAACCCGTGTGCTCCTAGAAAAAAAAAAAATCACTAAACTTCTTTGGTGTGTTTTCTTCTCTATAAAATAGGAACAATACTGCTAGATAATCTTTAAGGCTTCTCCTAGTTCTAAAAGTTTTTGTACATGTGTTTTCTTTAAATACGGCAACGTACCCTATTTAGACATCATCATTCGTATTTTCCTGGAGCTAGAATAGTTTGGAAAGAATAATCTAATTGGAAAATATTATTTAACAACTTCTTCAGATGTTAATGCAAGTTGGAGCTGTAAAAATTCCGTAATGACAATGTTGTTCAGAGTGGAACAAAGACAAATTCCAAACAATCTCTGCAACAAACGCCATTGCCGTTTATGTAATAGTTAAAAAAAAAAGAGAGAGAAAAGAAATAGCAAGAGGGACATGATTCTTTTAGGAATTTGACATCCTGGAATTGTGTTTTTAACAATTTTTCTTTCAAGGAGCCAACAGGCAAACCTGTGCACAATTTAGATGTTTTGCTCATCCCATATGTTTCATGTGCTGGTTTCAATTATTCGGTGGTGGAAAATAGAAATGTAGAATTAAAAAAAAAAAAAAAAGCCTTCACAGCATTCCTATTACTAATTACAGGCAGCACAGTAGACAAAGTCACAGACATATATCATTAAAGACATAACAGGTTATCCAGCTCAGTCAACTCTGCTGCATTTTACAAAACAAAATCCTTGTTATGTGTCCAGCTTAATTTCATCGATCCATGTTGGCTTCTATAGATTCTTCTGGGACACTAATAAATGACTAAATTTCAATATAAATTTCCTGTATTTGCTGACGGCTTAATCTCACGACTGAATTTCATGTAATTACCTACAGTCATTCACACTTTCATTAGGAAGAACAGTTTATCATGATAATTCAAAGGCATTTACCACCTGCTCATGATGCCATCCAGCATGTAGACAAAGCAAGTTAAATGAACACAGTCTCTGTGCCCTAAAAACACCCTCAACCCCCTTGATCTGGCTGTTTCATGTGTACGGATCTCTAGCACATTCTCTTCTATCAATAATGTTTCCATATTAGTCAATCTGACTTGCTTCATTTCTCATAAGTACGTCTTTCTCAGCAAATGTCCTAACACATACTTCATCTGTTTTTACCCTCATCATAGCTTTATTGTAAATAGATTGATCACATCAAGCCTGAGGCCCCCTAACTGCACAGTGGTGGTTACAAATTCTGGCCAGAGCAGTCCATTCTGAGGTGGAGGAAGACATAGTTTCCCTTCCTGAATAAACCACTCTGTTCTGGAAAGGGAAGTATTAGTTTCCTTGCAGGTACTGAAACTGCTTTCCCAAGACTGATCCCTTCCCAGACTTTCCAATATCCCAAGTAGTATTACCAGAGGGTGGAGCCCTGGCCCTGGCAGGAGATTGAAGGGTGAGACCGGGTACTAGGACAAGCCAGGATGTTTCTCTGTCTCCTGCTCTGCTTTGGACAGCATCTCTGGCAGCAGCTGTGTCTCCTGCAGTGACCATGACTCCTCTGAGGCCTCAGCTGCTGACACACTCCCAACTACCGCTGGGTACCCTGGTGTCTGGGCTCCCTTTAGAATGCTTCTCTTTGTTGCCCCTGTGGGTGGGAGTGGCTTCCTGATGTTGCTAATCTCTGGTTGGTTTGACCATCTCTGCAGCTCTTCTATCACTATATAACCAAGTTCCTGCTTCAAATTTGCTATTTAAGAACTCAGAGTGGTTTCTACTGACCTGATTGAAATATGGCATATACAATTTTGCCCATAAGGAGTGATCCTGGGAAACAAATCCTCAAGAAAGGATTTTATGTTAGATCTTGAAGGTAGGAATGACCCACATGAAGGCAGAGAGGGAATTTTAGTAATCCGTGGTATGTAGAGACAACACAACCACCTGGATTATCCAGGCTCTAAGAAATCAAGTAATCTGCTGTACTCTGCCACTATGGCAGTAACAATGATTACAAGTATTGTGGAGCTTGATAAAGTATTTGAGACAACACTAGAGTTTCCAAAAAAAAAAAAAAGCCATTGCAAGACTTGTAAGTTTCAGCTCAAACATAGGTAGAAAACCAGAGTCCTTGATGACAGCTTTCAGTGAATTATTTTTATCCATTATACATACAGGACAGCATGGCTGAAAGTCAGGACTAATGTCTTGTGGTGTAGTCTGGAGAATTTTGAAGAAAGTTGGTCAGATAACTTTGCTAAATTTCTTCTGTTAATATTCAGGTGTGAGAAAGCAATGATTCTCTTAGAAATGCACAGAAAACTGTTCACATCAAGCTGGACACTGGACTTACACAATGAAATGAGTTCCATAATTGAATATCCAAACTGATTTCCTAATAGAAACACCTCTCCCTCTTTTCATTTTCCTGAGGAAACTAGCCTTCTTCTGTAATTCACACACATCACACTTCATTGCTTATAGATCCAAAACTGGAGTCAGATTCCAGTAAGAACAGGGCAGAATCACGAGTTATCTTGGAAGAAGGCAGCATATAGACCACCAGGAATTGCAAAATTTTGCCCACATTGATTAATGGAAATTTAAAGAGCACATATATAAATGAATCGTAAGCATGTGAAAGGAAGAAAATGAAATATACAGTTAGGTTGGCTATATCTATTGGATTCATGATTTAATGTATTAACTTGATCATCTGGAAATGGCTCTAATAGTTCACTTGGTTGACTGACTAAAGCATGGATTCCACAAAGGGCTATGTCTAAAAAGGTCAAGATGTGAAAACTTTCCTGTAATTATTTAGAGCAAGGAGTCCAACAGATATACAAACATGATAATTTTAGAGTAAAATAATTACGGACAATTTGCTTTCTCTTCTTCTGACAATTTTATCTGAAAGTTACAAAAAAACACTTACATCATCAGTGCATTGAGAAATGCTTTATGAGGGAAATACCAGCATTTTTGAAAACTTGGTTCTGGATTTCAACTGGAAATATGGGTTGATGGTGGGAGTTGCCACTTGTGAAGTAATCTATGTGATTTTAGTGGAAATTTTGGGATTCCAGAGTGACAGAGGCCAGGTGGCAGTGCTTAAGCATCAGAGATAAGGATGGGTCAACTACCATGATTGGTTGTAAAGATGGACTGCCATCCAGGGTGTTTTAAACTCAAGGGACCTGAGTCATAGATAATTGATTACTGGAACCTAGGGACAAAATACATAGGCATAAATATTACTTGATTTATATTGTAGAGAATACACTGGGGAGCAGAGTTCTTATTTGAGTCACTGCAGTAAGAAGTCATGGCGTCTCCAATTCCTCTATCTAAACTAGTCTATAAACCTGGATTACCTAATTGAAGGAGAGATCAGGCCCCCTTGAGGAAGGCTTTGCAACATTCTCATGTATACAGACTCTAAATCTTTCTCTAAGCATACCCTGAAGGAGTATATGGTCATTTCACCTATGACTTTACACTGGAGAAAGGGAAAATTCTAGACACTGGCTCTGAGTTGACACTCATCCCTGAGCACCTGAAGTGCCACTATAGTCTTCTGGGACTTATGGAAATTGGCTGATGAATAAAGTTTTGGGCCAAGTCTATCTCAAAGTGGTCCTATTGGGTCCAGAATCCTCCTTTGGATATTTTCCCAGTTCCTAATAGCATAGTTGGGTAAAGTACATTAGGAAACTAACAGAAGCCTCACATTGTCCATTATGATAAGAAGTCCCAAGGGTTAGCACCTGGAAGTGCCATCTGTACCTGCATAGCAAACCAAAAGCAAAGCCTCATCCCCGGAGGGCCACAGCAAGTTTACTTTTGGGAAAAAAGCAGAAGGAGTCATAAAGAATGACTGAAGGCTGTTGTAAACGCAGGTGGTTACTCCAATTGTAACTGCTATTCCACATAGCTATTCTGAGTACAATAAATCAAAGAAGGCTTTAGAATTTAGTACACATCTATTGATCTGGATTGAAAATGCTTTTTTCTTCTTCTCCATAGCAATTTGAAGGGTTGACCAGAAGTAGCTCACTTGCTCTTGTCAGAGATATCAGTGTATTGTATGTGTAAACATAGTATATAAGGTATGGACACAGCATATAATATGCTTCTATATTATAGAAGGTATGGGAGTGTTCATATCTTATATAATATGCTTATACATACTCAGGACCTTGATTAGGACCTTTCACAGAACATCACATTTGTCTATGACTTAGATGCTGACTGAATCTGGTTAGGGGGAAGTAGCAAGAATATCCTAAATGATTAGGAAGTCATTTGTGTGTATAGAGGAAGAGATAAAATGAAATTTCAGGCTTCTGCCCTTAGAGAAGTTTCTAAGGGTGTTCTTTTTAGGGTGAAAGACATGCACGATATCCCACTCAAAAGGAGGAACAAGTCTTAGAGAGCAAAATCTTTAAAATACAAATAGATACATTTTCAAAATTGAATTTGACTTATCAATGCACCTTGCTTCTAGTACTATCATCCAAGCAATTATAGAATGGCTTATTTACAAGTTATGGTATCCCACACCACATTGCTTGTAATCTAGAAACATAGAAGAGTGGCAATGAATTCATATCTATATACTAGCTGATCTAGTAGACTAGTGGAATGGCTGAAGATTCAGTTAGGGTGCCACCTAGGAGACAACACCCTCCAAGGTTGGATTTGCTGTCACACAAGATGCATAACTTGATTTGAAATAGCAACTAATATGCAGTTGTATTTTTTCCATAGTCAGAATGTACAGGTAGGGGAACTGAGTCAAAAAGTGGAAGTGACTCTTGTCACTCATACTTAAGACCCTGATGGGAAACAAGTCTACATGACTCCAGAGGCTCATTTTCTCCTCTTTATTGGTATCTGGGCAGGGAGCTGGCTCAGTTGGTGTAATGGCCCACAGAGAGAAAAGATCTTTGATGTCTGCATTCCTAGCATGCATAGCTTTCCAGACCCACCTGATTTGTATGCATTCTCTGTAGCATCCTACCTGGGCTCAGAGACATCTCAAAATATTTTTTGTTCCTTTGTGAAACTAGGTGATCCCTAGTCCCTCGCAGGTTAACCAAAAAATATGTAATGCAGTGTGGGCTCCAGGCTTATTCACTGTCCTGGCATGTTCTTAGTTTTTCTTCTGGCTTCTCATCCAGGCAGACGCCTCCTGATGAAACCATGGCCAGGGTGCATTCAGACCATCTATACCCTGCTTAAGTTGTAGAATAATGAGCTTGGGAGACAGCATGTGCTATACTGTTTCTCTAGTTTGAATTTTTTCTCCAATAAACTCTCTATATGCATATTTCCCCCAATAAACTCTGCATATATATTATAACCACATGTTGTTCTTGGTGTGTGTTTGTAATTCTTCTGTAGCACACAGTCCATTTGCATGTTTGCAAGGATGTTATTCAAGAATCTGCTGTGTATTTGGTATTATGGGATTTTATATTTCTAAAGATACACACATGCACACGTTCACAAAAGAGAGATTTAAGGAATTGTCTCAGGTGATTATGGAGGCTGGAAATTCCAAAATCTTCAGAGTAGGTTGAGAGGCTAGAGACCCATGGAAAAGTTGATGTTGCAATATGAGTGTGAAGGCAGATTGCTAATAGAATTTCCTTTTCCTTAAGGGATATTAGGCTTTTTTCTCTTAAGGCCTTTAACCGATTGGACGAGGCCCACCTGCATCGTGAGAGTAGTTTGCTTTGCTCAACGAACACTGATTTAAATTTTAAAGTTATCTAAATAAATACTTCACAAAAACATCTAGACTGGTGTTTGACGAAATACCTGGGTACTATGGCTTAGCCAAGTTAATACATAAATCAACCATCACAAATTAGAAAGCTACTGGTAAAGACTTAGAAAATTATTTTAAAAAGTGTTTTCCCCATATTAATATAATCTTCATGTTTAACATATTTTTTAGAATAAGTGCATAGCATAGTACTTTTTAGTCACACTGTACATTGAAATATATATAAACAAATATCCACAACTTAGTCCAACCTACAGGATTTTTACTAAAAATTAGTAGTTAACATTGTTGATCAAACCCATTTGTTGCAGGAAGTCAGGGACCCTGAATGGAGGGACTGGCTGAAGCCATGGCAGAAGAAGAAAAATTGTGAAGATTTCATGGATATTTATTAGTTCCCCAAATTCATATTTTTATAATTTCTTACTCCTGTCTTTACTGTAATCTCTGAACATAAATTGTGAAAATTTCATGGACACTTATCACTTCCCCAGTCAATACCCTTATGATTCTCCTATGCCTGTCTTTACTTTACTCTCTCAATCCCGCCATCTTCATAAGCTGAAGAGGATGTATGTCACCTCAGGACCCTGTGATGATTGCGTTAACTGCACAAATTGTTTGTAGAGCATGAGTGCTTGAACAATATGAAATCTGGGCACCTTGAAAAAAGAACAGGATAACAGCAATGTTCAGGGAACAAGGGAGATAACCTTAAACTCTGACTGCCAGTGAGTTGGGTGGAACAGAGTCATATTTCTCTTCTTTCAAAAGCAGATGGGAGAAATGTCACTGAATTCTTTTTCTCAACAAGGAACATCCCTGAGAAAGAGAATGTGCCCCTGAGAGTAGGCCTCTAAAATGGCCACTTTGAGGGCGACTATCTATTATTGTCAAAGACAAAGGGATGAAATAAGCCTTGGTCTCCTGTAGCGCTCCCAGGCTTATTAGAATGAGGAAATTCCCACCTAATAAATTTTGGTCAGACTGGTTGTCTGCTCTCAAACT
Organism: Colobus angolensis palliatus; assembly: GCF_000951035.1. NCBI lineage: Eukaryota > Metazoa > Chordata > Mammalia > Primates > Cercopithecidae > Colobus > Colobus angolensis. Next base: position 4,387,100 of record NW_012121043.1, on the reverse strand, counting down.
CTGTCTCCTAATAAGATGTTATCAACAACAATGCGTGCCCAAAACTTCATTAGCAATTTTAATTTTGCCCCGTCCTGTGGTCCTGTGATCTCGCCTTGCCTCCATTTACTTTGTGATATTTTATTACCTTGTGAAGCATGTGAATCTCTGTGACCTACCCCCTATTTGTACACTCCCTCTCCTTTTGAAAATCACTAATAAAAACTTGCTGGTTTTACGGCTCAGCGGGCATCACAGAACCTGCTGACATGTGATGTCTCCCCCAGGCCCCAACTTTAGAATTTCTCTCTCTTGTACTCTTTCCCTTTATTTCACAGACCAGCTGACACTTAGGGAAATAGAAAAGAACCCACGTTGAATATCAGGGGTGGGGTTTCCCATGATACCCATTGTTTTTCCCATAGAGAAGCTTCACTCCAAGTGAATACAGCTCAATGCAAATTAACAAGTGTTTGCAGAGCACCTGCTGAAAGTCAAGGAGAAGCCTTGTTCACTTCCATATCAACTGTACCATTCACTTTCTGTCATGCACAACCTCCCAATATGAAATACCTTTTCACATTCAAAGGCCTTGATTTCTCAAGGTAATTTTCCAAGACAATTATATGCTTCTTGAGACAGGGACTGTATCTTTTCTTTGTAGGCTCTGCAACACAGTGCACAAAGCACGTGCTTGAAAGTATTGGTTTGATATGTTAAAATGAACATTCATGCCTGTAATCCCAGCACATTGGGAGGCCGAGGCGGGCGGATCATGAGGTCAGGAGATGGAGACCATCCTGGTGAACACAGTGAAACTCCATCTCTACTGAAAATACAAAAAAATTAGCCGGGCATGGTGATGGGTGCCTGTAGTCCCAGCTTCTAGGGAGGCTGAGGCAGGAGAATGGTATGAATCCGGGAGGCAGTGGAGCTTGCAGTGAGCGGAGATCATGCCACTGCACTCCAACCTGGGTGACAGAGCGAGACTCCATCTCAAAAAAAAAAAAAAAAGAACATTTTTCTATTTCAGAAACCTTTAGAGAGAAATTCAGTTATTATAAAACACATACTCATTTTGGAAGAAAGATTTTTTTGTGACTTAGGTGTCAAAAGTACATAGTACTAAGTTGGGCATCAGTAGGACTGGCATTTCCTTCTGGCTCACTGGGAAACAAAATTGGTCACTCAAGGCATGGTGATCCTCCCTGCCCCTAGCAAAAGAGAGATTTGGACAAGCAAACTTTAAGGCTCCGAAGAGTCTAAGATTTGTAATTCTCTGAAATATTCTAGAAACCTATATACATTTTGATTTCTCCTAAATTATCTTGGTTCTCATATTCACACTGAGATAATATGTAAAGTATAATGAATATTGAAGTACTATCTTTAAATTGTTTGCAATTTTCAGAAGAAAGTTCTTGTAGAAAGAAGAAATATATAATTAATCAAGGAAACCCAGATGGTACAAAATAAACAGAAACATTGTGGTGGTGTAGCATCCTGTTGTAGTTGAAAGATATTTTGAAAAAATAAAAACAAAATCAGTGCTAATGGTTTTGAAAGGACTGACTTCTTTTTGCACTTATGACTGACATTTCTGACTATTATCTATGCCATTATGATCGACAATTAGAATAAATCCAGCCCCAAATACTGTCAAAACCTCCATGTCCAGCATGAGGGTCAAACTCTCAACATAATCCACAATTACCAGACTCCCTTGCAAATCACAATTCTGTCATTTTTTTATGGGAAATCTACAAGCACAGTAATTGCCTCTTAATAGGATACTTTTTTTTAAAGGGGTCAAATTTAAACCATCTGTAGACAGATGGAAGGGAAAGTGGAATTAGGGCTGTTACCGAAAACTCTGCAGCTGTCAGGGTGCGTTTGAGGCAATCCTAGTGGTTCATTAGCAACAGGCAACACTATGTCCAGGCTACAAGCAGGGCCTGGGGGGAGATGGGCATCCTTCTTACGGCTGGTTGTTTTGGCAAACCTGAGTGAGTGATGGCTGGACTCATGCCTGCAGAACACTCTTCCCATGGGCCCAGACTGCAGATTCTGCTCAAAGTCTTTCTTGTTCATTCTGGACATCAAGCCACACTGTGCTTTTCAATCATTTCAGGGAAGAACCAACTCAGGCCCAGGCACTGATTTCCTCACACCTCCTACGCCCACATTCTTTCTGTTATGATCATCACCCAATCTCCCCTGCTTGTTTTAACCTTTGAAGGGGAGGAGAAAAGAACAAAGAGTCCAATATGTCAAAGCGCTGGAACATTTTATGAAACACGACAAAACTCACCTGTACAGTAGAGGTAGGATCCTTCTAGAGATATCAGCATCCATTTCACAGTGGATACAGCACCCACTCACTTCTCAGTTTCTGGCTTCTTCAAGTGAAAATCATTCTAGGTTTTATTTATTTTTATTTTCTATTTTTCTGTTTCATGTAAACAAATTAAAGATGCCATCACTTGGTGTCTGGTGGAGCTTGCCAAAGTCAAATGGATTCTTGGAACATTAAGTCTCCATTAAGAAGGAAGAGAAAAAAAAAAAGACATACAAAAATCTTTGTTTACAAGAATATTCACCTAGCAGCCACTATTGTAGCTCTGTTGATGTCTGGGAGTTCTTTTCTCTTCCTTCAGAACTCTTTGTAGTTTTTACTAGTGAGAAAAATTATTCTATATAAAAATTCCTCATTGTGGCCCAAATCACCTACTATTGTTTCCCAGGCTTGCCATGTGCCTTCCCAACACCACACAGGCACACACCACACACTTCCTGTTGAAGACGCTGTGATACACTGACTTCCTTTACCTCAATCTTACTCATCTTTTAAGACCATTCAAAGTCATTTTCTACTCTACAAATAGCATTCATTACAATTTTTCTGTGCTTGTACAATTTCCCCAAATAGACTCTTAGCCTCCTAGTGAGAAAGATCCTTTGATTTTAGTCACGTAAAATATCTTTTCAGTAGATACAATATCTTTAGAGCACCTTAGGCAGAGTTGGAGTCCATGGAATGATGACGATAGCAATAATTTGAGGTCTTATTTGGAACAGAAAACCAGTTTTAAAATACTTGTGGAAATAGTTGCATCATATAATAGGTTCAAGATGTCAGGGTAAAAATATGTTTAAAGATAAAAGTGCTGTGGGCTTAATTTTCACCATTTATCATGACTAAGTAGTATCTGTTTGCCTTTCATTTAAAGTCAATTTCCCGTTTCAACAAAAGGGTGAAATACAATGCAGTTCTCAGAGCTAGAACAAAAAAGCAGTTTAACCTTTACAACTTTGAAAGTAAAAAGAAGAGGCACTAATGGAAATATAGACAAATGGCAAAGAAAGAGCTTGTAAGTAGAAAATATGAGGTTGGTCTCATACATACTCTTGGGGCACAGGGTACGGATTTAGTTCTGTACCAAGAATCTGTAAAAGTAGGGGCTAAGTAAGGTCTGACTTTCTCCATTGGGTCAATTGAGTTGGGAATGAGTTGGTAATGTTGATGACTGCCCAAGAACATCACAGAAGTACTTCAAGTGTTAGCCTTATGGCTACTAAAAGTCAGAGTAATTATTAAAATGAGAGCTATTGATATCAATCTACCAATTGATACACTAATTAATTACCAGAATCTTGGTATTTTTACTTCACATACATTTTTTAATTAATTTAGATTTAATCCAAATAATACAATTTGAAAATGTGTATCCCAAAGCACCAAAGACCACCTCTGATAAATCCAAACCTGTTTTAGAAAGCAAAATAATGGTAAATATGACTCCCAAACTATTATATAAAACTTTTTTGATTTTAGGCAAGTAAAAAATAAAATTGAGTTTTTAGAAAGTATTCTATCTATCCAGATTTTTCTAATAAACTATGCTGAGGTTTCTTGGTACCATTTTTGTGGAGAGGGTTAACATTTTCCATGTAACATTCTACAGAGCTTTCCTTCCACCCATCTAGCGCAGTACTTCCAGAAGTCAACTGAGAAATTATTTTCCTTAAAGTCTCGTACACACTATGGGAAGTGCTTTGTATCATCCTCAGGCTCCTCCCATGGGGAGTGGCCATGAGGTGGTGCACAGTCAAGAAATGAACTCAAACTAAAAATTTCAGTGCATTCACTTGCTGTACCATTGGAAAATGAATTAAACTTTTTCAGATTTCTTCTGAAACTCTTCCCATAACTGGAGAAGAATCTCTAAGTTTGCAATACCTCCATTCTCGCTCATTCTTCTTTCCCAATCTCATTCTGGTCACATAGGAAATAAAACCTCTTTGATCCAATCCATAACTATGCCTGTCTTCCTAGAAATCTTCACTTCTTGGTAAGAACAAGTATTAACTTTTGGTTCTATCTAATCTGAAACTAAATAAGCTGTCTATTTTAGTGGTATTTATGTTCAGATATTCTGCACCTCCTTCATGTGCTATGAAGTTAAGCTTTTCAGACAGAGAAAAGGGAATGTTCACATGTGTTTGTGGTGGCTCTTGGTTTTGTATTACTTTAATTTGGTGAGAGGTACAATGGGGAGAACTCCTCCGATCTTTGATTCTTTGTTAGATACGCAGTTGCTGACATTTTTCCTGTCACTCTTGTCCACTTTGTAGGTGGGCCTCGTACATGCCTCCTAAACTAAAATTTGAGGTTTTAAACTTAGGGCTGTAATAAAGTCTTTCCAGAAGCACAGCCCTCTCCCACCTGCTTTGTTCAGCTTACCCAAGTTTCAGCTGGCAAAGATATACAATTCTCTTCCATTCATCACTCTGGCCTTGACAAGAATGTGACTTATGCCACTTCAGTAGGTTGCTCACAGATTTGATGACCTCCACCATGGTCTCCCTGCCACCAAAGAATGGCAGGAACTAGAGGGTGCCCACTGTGCTCCTCTTTTCCCACGCCACTCCATCTTCTTTACTAAACTGGCTGCCTCATGCTAGTGCAGGGCACAGTGCATAGTGGCTCCTCCCAAATTCTTTCAAGTGAAATAACGAGTCCCCTGAACTTTCTACCCTCCCCTAATTATCTAACGACTTTCCTCATCCTGAGGTCAAATCCAGAGAAGGAATACTGAGACAGTAGTCAAATAGTTTCTCTCTCTCCTCAACTCCATTCTCTAACCAAACTTCAAGTCAGTGTGAAGTGTTTTTATGTATCACATTATAACTTTCCTTTCTGTTCTAACCTCAGGGAATGGTTGCCTTTTCCAACCTTTGGGAAACATCTAGTTTAGTCCTTCACATATAAATGAAAGTTAAAGATGTCAAAGTAATCTTAATTTTTCTCTATGATGTTGGAACTTACAATCACCATCTTGCTGTAAATCATTATTGATATAACTATTATCACCTTCTTTCTCTACTTTTCTTCTGAAACATTTTCATCTTCTCACCCGCCACTGATACCCATATCCCTGGACCCCAGGTCAATCAGAATAATGGCTATATATGCAGAAAGGTAAAAGGAAAATTTCTTAATGCTTTTCAAATCATTACTATTATTGTCATTATTATCTACCTTATCTTTCCTATTCAGATGCATATATTAACTGCTCATCTAAAAACATCTACTACTAGGAAATCCAATAATCAGTGAAAAGCGTTTATGGAAAATCTTAATTTTTTTATTTCCTCCACTACCTCTCAAACTCTCCAATAAATCTCATTTATTGTTATAATTTCTTCCACAATTCCCTACTCCAGAAATCACAGTCATTCTTGACTTCATCATTTCTTCCCTTTCATCCTCCCCTTCAATTAAGAAATTACTCTCAAGCACACTGCCTCCAGAGTAATCTTTTCAAAATTTCTAGGAAAGTGATTAACCTCTAAACTTCCAAGGATTCTATTAGGTATATAACATGCTATTGGGACAGGCAATGGAGATTATGAGTAGATATAAATTCTTAACGAATGGTAGCAGTCATTCTTATTTCTCTCTTTTAAAAGCTTCTCTTTTCCACTGGGTCCTACTATATTATGTTCACCCTTTTAGCAGAGTATTGAAGGTTCTTCAGCATCAGCTGCCATCACCTGCACACACTCAGTGCTTGAGCTGCTTTGAACGGTTTTTTTCCATTCATCACAATGCATTATAGTTTAGGTGTGCTCTCCAGTGCTTGTCCCATTACTTAAAATGGATTTCTGCCCGTGCTAACTTTCTGTCTCTGCCATCTACTCCTTGAGTAACCTTGGGAAAATTTCATAATCTCTCAAGGCCTCAGTTTCATGTCCTCAAGAGTAAAGATAAAAATGAAATTGACTCATGGGACCTTCCTCAGCATTAAACAAAATGACACAATTAACCAGCAGTAAGTATCCAATAAATTTTAGCAATTAATAATTATATTATTAATTCATTATTTATTGTCATCACTATCATTATCATCATCATCAATGGCAACAACAGCAGTAGCAGCAGCAACATATTAGCAAGCTTTTACTTAACCTTCAAGATCTGGATAAACTATCATCTCCTCTGTAAATATCGTTTCAGGGCAATGTGCCCATTCACACCATTGTAGTGTCCATCTCTTCAAGTTTTTCAGCATCCCGAGGACAGAAATCACAACAAATCTTCTTTTCATTTCTAGTTCCTGGTCAATGATTTCATGTGGTAGGTTCTCAATGAAACATCACTGCAAAAAAACACATACACACACACTTCCTGTGCTATTAGTGTGTGTCAGTTTCTTCTAGTTCTACCATGTATTCAGCCACTCAATTCTTCAACAGCCCTGTAATTAGGTGCTCCTATCATCCTTCTCCTTGCACAGGTGGGAAACTGAGAGATGGAGACATTAAGTAACTTTGTCACAGCCAAGACTAAAACTAAGGTTGTTTGGCTCCAAATTCTGCATGTTTAACCTTAATGCTACATTGCTTTTCCTGGGCAAGAAGGAGGATCTAAGAACAGAGGATGGAATTGAATACTCCCTAAAATACCCCCTGTTCTAACACTCTGTGATCTTAGGATTTCTCTTAGAGTCTTTGAAACTAATATATACAGGAATAATATATGAAAATATCTATTATTTCTTCAGAAATTTTATGAGAGGTTCTAACTATTCATATTTATTCACTGAGCATGTCTAGTCTGATAAAATGACTACGTTTCTCATCGATTAACCATAGCATGCCTACTCATACTCTCACCTATTTATAATTTTATTCAAGTTCATTTTCTTGAAATAAGTGGTTCTGTTTTAAATGAAATCAATTAGAGAGGAATCACCTTGAATTTGGAATTTTATAGTTCCCAAAGTTTGAGCTTTAACTGCCTTCACCTCCAATAAAAGTTTTACTCCAGGTTTGACTGTTAGATTGATACATTTAAAAATGCATAGCATTCAGGTTGGTGCTCTTGGGAAGATTATGGTGTATGCAAAGAAGCAGGCATTTCTCTTATTGTTTTCATCAACTAACAGCATTCCTGAAAAGAAAAAACAAAAGGATAAAGTTTGTTTATATAACTGTTTGTTAATATAAATATTGGGGAAGTAGTGATGGAAGAAAAAAAACTGTATGATGAAACAAGCTGACAGTTTTGTTATGTCATGTCACTGATATAAAAGGGGATTGCCAGCTAAGATTGAGTTAGCAGGCTGGGTGTGGTGGCACATGAAAAAATGCTCATCATCACTGGCCATCAGAGAAATGCAAATCAAAACCACAATGAGATACCATCTCACACCAGTTAGAATGGCGATCATTAACAAGTCAGGAAACAATAGGTGCTGGAGAGGATGTGGGGAAACATGAACACTTTTACACTGTTGGTGGGACTGCAAACTAGTTCAACCATTGTGGAAGACCGTGTGGTGATTCCTCAAGGATCTAGAACTAGAAATACCATTTGACCCAGCCATCCCATTACTGGTGTATACTGAAAGGATTATAAATCATGCTGCTATAATGACACGTGCACACGTATGTTTACTGTGGCACTGTTCACAGTAGCAAAGACTTGGAACCAACCCGAATATCCATCAGTGACAGACTGGATTAAGCAAATGTGCCACATATATACCATGGAATACTATGCAGCCATAAAAAAGAATGAGTTCATGTCCTTTGTGGGGATGCAGCTGGAAACCATCATTTTCAGCAAACTATCGTAAGAACAGAAAACCAAACGCAGCATGTTCTCACTCGTAGGTGGGAATTGAACAATGAAATCACTTGGA
>NW_012121043.1:4371393-4378856 GCF_000951035.1 Colobus angolensis palliatus | reverse complement strand
TTTGTATTTTTTACTAGAGATGGGGTTTCACCGTGTTAGCCAGGATGGTCTCGATCTTCTGACCTCGTGATCCGCCCGTCTCGGCCTCCCAAAATGCTGGGATTACAGGCTTGAGCCACCGCGCCCGGCCAGTATTCCTGCTTCTCAAAGCCAGCAAGGGCATGGCAAATCTGCTGATACTTGGAATCTCTCTGACTTTTTCTTCAGTCATATATTTCTTGCTTCACCTTCTGCCACATTTTTTTTTTCCCTAAAAGCCAAAAAGATTCCTTGCTTTAAGCAGCAATGTAGTTAGATTGAGAGCCCACCTGGATAGTGGATCTTCTCCCCTTCCGTTTTAAGATTTGTAACATTAATTGCATCTTTAAAGTCTCTTTTGCTGTGTAACATAACATATTCAGTTCCAAGTATTAGAGGGTGGGCAACTAAGTTCTGCTTACCACAAAGAGTTTATGTACTTCAAAAAGGAGTGGAGATAGTGAGAAGATAGGTTTTAGAGAGCTATACAAGAGAGAAATACATTTGTTTATTCAACAAATATTTACTGAATAAACACTGCTTTCTAATATTGTGATGTAAGATTTAGCTTTTGAGTAATATGATGCCATTGAAGATTATAAAGCAGAAAGTGGTAGAATAACTTTTTTATTTTTTAGAAATATTAAATTGCTGTTAACAAGTTATGGGGCATATGTAAAATAGCAGAGACTGATGCTTTCTCTCTTTCACAAGTACAGTCTAGATATAGAGAGATGAGAGCCTACCTCAGAAAGCTGGCAGTAGGAAAATAAAGGAAAGGATGACTTTGAGAAAAGCACTAGGAAATGATTGACAGGACTCAGTGTGATATGGTGTGGCTGTGCCCTATCCAAATCTCATCTTGAATTGTAATCCCCAGGTATTGAGGGAGAGACCTGGTGGAAAGCAAATGGATTATGGGGCCAGTTCTCCCCACGCTGTTCTTGTGATACTGAGTGCGTTCTCATGAGATCTGATGGTTTTATAAGTGTTTTGGTAGTTCCTCGATTGCTCTCTTCTCCTGCTTATTTTTCCTGCCACCCTGTGAAGAAAGTTCATGCTCCCCCTTTGCCTTCGACCATAATTGTAAGTTTCCTGAGGCCTCCCCAGCCATTCAGAACTGTGAGTCAATTAAACCCCTTTCCTTTATATATTACCGATTCTCAAGCAGTTCTTTATAGCAGTGTGAAAACTGACTGATACACAGTGCTTTGTGCTTGGAAAACAGGATAAAGGAGAAGGAGGTAATGAGCGATGACTGGGAGAATTTGTAGAACAGCAAAAAACACTGAAATGCCATGCTTCAATAGAGGCACCAGGTAAGCCAGTAGCACACAACAATAATAAAACACTAATTTTACAGTTCCATTTTATTGTTTTTTTCCACTTGTTACAGGTTGTTAAAATGGTCATTGCCTGTTATAGTGCATATTCTATCACCTTAACTTACCCACCAATAAATCTCAACATAACCCAGCTATTTATGTTTTATAATTCTTGCCTATGGACAGAAACAAAATGTCATTCTCAGAAAGTGTCTTTTCAACAAATACATAGGGAGAAATTAGAACAAAGTATGGACCAAAAGCATTCAAAAATGACTCCATCTCAGAACGCATTTGAAACCATTGAAGAGCACAAGTTGTAGTTAAATTGATCTTACCGCTAGGGGAGGGTTGACATTTTTCTTACACATATTCAGATGTCTCCTCTTCTACATGAACCAGAAACCTTATGAAGAAATAATGCAATAGACACAGAGCATGACACATATGGTGGGCATTTGCTTGAAATCTCAGACTGGAAGATTTTTTTTTTAGAAAAAAGAAAAAAATTCAGTAAATCCTCATAAATTTTTTCATTCAGGTCCATACCTTGCTGCAGGTTTTATTGCTTCAGTTCTAGCTATGGACAGTGTTTATTTTTAGATTCATTTAATGCCCAGAAACACAAGCAATGCTGAAGGTCACGCTGCAATCTGAAACTGTCTCAAATGTTTCTGGTTTGGCTTCACCAAAAATGCATTGTGCCAAACACTTTTTCGTCCTTAATTTTTAAACCATTGTATATTTTTAAAGAAAATGTAATCCACATGTTTCTTATACATTTACACTTAACTCATCAAATTCCTCTTGTGTAAAGAGTGACTTGGAGACCAAAAAGGAATTGGAAATTATTTATTTGCCTTTGAAGTTTTTTTTGTTAGGAAAGGAACAGCATGTTCTTTAGAATAATTCACATTAGACAACCAGGTGTTCAGTAAACCTGAAGTATTTAAATAACATAATCTAGAACATCTATATTTGTCTATTCATCTTGCTTCCCCTTGATTACTAATATAATAGTAATATTCATCATTTTTCATCATCAGTCATAATGCTATTATGTTATCATTTATTATTATTATTAGAAATTTAGGAATATTGGTGGCATTATAAGCATATGTACATTTTATAACTTCTTCATTTATGAAGTACTTTTACCTCTTCCATTCTTAAATACTTCAATCGTGAAAGACTTCCATGCTCCGTGGTATATCCTTTTTCATTTCCTGTTGCACCATCAGACTCAGAAAAAGAATTTGCCAATTGCTTTACATCCTCCACAAAGCTTCTTTTTGATGATATTAATCTCATTTCTACTTTTATGACTTTGAGTGTTCTCTTCACCTCCCTTAACTTTTTTAACCTTCTCGTTTCAGAGCCTTGTCTGTCTTTATAATTTGAATTAAGACTAATATCATCCTAAAATATTTCATTGCCGAGCTGAAAGTTCCCGTCATAATGGTTCCATTTGTTTTAATTTGCTTATTCTCTGAATTGTACGTTGTTACAGATCTCTACGTGTGTCTAAATAATCTTGGGGATGTGTGCTCTGAAGCCAAAGAGACCCCCAGGAATCCTGCAAAGTATGTGCTATGTCTTTTTCCTTCATGTCTTCTCATGGTGCTTACTTGCAATTGTCACAACATACAATTTCAGTCAATGTGCCTGCTTGGCTGTTCATTTTCACAGTATTTGTTATATGACATGTGCTATTTGCTTTCTCCATGAAAATATTACAATAAAATACCAGATAAAAGTACATTTTGACTCTGTCTCCCTTTAAAATTAGATTACATGTTTTTAATTTATTATGTAAAGCTTAGACCTTAAATATATATATGTGTGTGTGTATATATATGTGTGTATACATATATAAATTTATTTTTATATATGTATACACATATACATATGTAAATTTATTTTTTTAATTTAAGGTCTTGAAAACATATTGCACAGCAAAAGAAGAATAGTGAATAAGATCTTCATCAAAACTACCGTTTATCAAAGATTGTTCATTCATAAAACAGATACTGATGCAAAACAATTTAGGACATAGCTTAAGCTTTCTGCTCGATGCTGGTGACAAAGAGGAGAAAGACAACCTCTACTCTCCGGCAAGTTAGTCTGTTTCAGGAGTTACAAACAGACAATTTCAATGCTGGATGAAAATGATGGCACAAAGGTAAAAGGAGAGAGGAATGCATCTCAGCCGAGTTTCAGAAAAAAAAAAAAAAAATTGGAGAGATCTCAATGTTAGGTAAGCTGTGCAAGTTAACCAATATAACGTGCAGGTAAAACAGAAAGCCATTATTTAATACACATAGTTATTAGTTAATAACCATAACAATTAATCCTTCTAATGATCGTAGAGGTAAATACTGTTATTATCCTAATTTTACAAGTGAGAATACATAAAAGTTGCATATAACATTTAAGTGGCTCATGCTTGTAATCTTAACAGTTTGGGAGGCCGAAGTGGGTGGATCACTTGAGGCCAGGGGTTTAAGACCAGCCTGGCTAACATAGTGAAACGCTGTTTCTACTAAAAACACAAAAATTAGTTGCACGTGGTAGTGTACACCTGTAGTCCCAGCTACTCGGGAGGCTGAGATGAGGGAATCTCTGGAACCTGCCCAACCAGGGCCACAGAACAAGAGTCTATGTCAAAAAAAAAAAAAAAAAAAGTTAAGTGAATTGTGCAAGGACAACAGCTGGCACAGCTAAGAGTTAACTACAGGCAGTATTCACCCAGAGCCCCTGCTCTGAGCCCCTACGTGGGGCTTCCAATATGGAACTTCCCCATTCATGGAAAAGCAGCAAACAGTCAAGGAACAGCAAGTGTTTGGCATTGCCCCAGGGCAAGCTACGTCTGAGATAATGTCAAGAGATGAATGAAGCTGAAAAAGTAAAGGGGAACAGTGTTATCTGGAAAAACTAGGATTTTATCTTAAATGAATCATTGTAATCCTACGAGTCACAGGGTTTTATATCAATATTGGGAAGAAAATTCTGACAGGTTCATGGGATGTGGAATATCAAATGACTAAAGTGAAGGTCAGACCTGCTGAAAGGTATTTATGGTAATACAAGTGAACAAGAGAGGAAATATGACTGGAGGGGAGCTGAAACTTACAAGCATTATTCTACAAGTGGACATTTTAGGACTTGGTAAGCTGCTGGTGCTGGACAAAAGAAAGAAGGTCATGTCTGGAGTGATTCCCATGAGTTTCTGATGAGAGCAACGTTGTTGATAGTAGCCAATCTCTGAAATAGGGAAGAAAAAAAAGACACTCAAATTAGAAAATGCAGCCAGGTGTGGTGGCTAACACCTGTAATCCCAGCACTTTGGGAGGCCAAGGCAGGGGAATCACGAGATCAAGAGATCGAGACCATCCTGTCCAACATGGTGAAATCCTGTCTGTACTAAAAATACAAAAATTAGCCGGACGTAGTGGTGGGCACCTGTAGTCTCAGCTACTTGGGAGGCTGAGGCAGGAGAAATCACTTGAACCTTAGAGGTGGAGATTGCTGTGAGCCAAGATCACACCACTGCACTCCAACCTGGGTGACAGAGCGAGACTCCGCCTTAAAAAGAAAAAATTATGAAGTTTTTTTTCACACTCACAATACAATGTCAAAAGAGTTTGAAATTTTGTATTACCTTTTCAAAAATGTGTGTTTAATATATACATAAGCTCTGCTGAAAAAAGGAACAGCCACTAATTGTGAATGGCAAAATTTATTCAAATTTTTAATTTTCTTCTGTATTTTCTAAATTTTCTTCAATGAACATGCATTAACTATATTTCCATTGAACTAAAATTCAATTTTACCAAAATTCTTCTATTTTTATTTATTTTTTCCACCAGCTTTATTGAAGTACAACTGACAAAAACTGATTTTTTTTAAAGTGTACAACAAGAGAATGAGGTGATTGATATATTACTGGAAATATTTTAAACAGTGATGTTATTTACTGTCGCCTGGTATAAACTTCCTGAAAAACAAAATACAGCACTTACCAAAAGTAAATGCTTTATTAACTTTAGATCAGAAATTCTCTTCTTAAGGGCCGGGCGTGGTGGCTCAAGCCTGTAATCCCAGCACTTTGGGAGGCCGAGACAGGCTGATCACGAGGTCAGGAGATCGAGATCATCCTGGCTAACACGGTGAAACCCCGTCTCTACTAAAAATACAAAAAAAAAATTAGCCAGGCGCCTGTAGTCCCAGCTACTCAGGAGGCTGAGGCAGGAGAATGGCATGAACCTGGGAGGCGGAGGTTGCAGTGAGCTGAGATTGCGCCATTGCACTCCAGCCTGGGTGACAAAGTGAAACCCTGTCTCAAAATAAATAAATAAATAAATATCTTTTAAATACTTTTAAATACTTCCAGGAAGGTCTTCTGGTCAATGTCATTCTGTTTCTCCAAGGTTTTCAATGCAAATTAAATGTCAACTAATTTTACAATCTTTTAATTTATCATTGCCCCTACATGGTTCAAGTATCAGAGCTACTCCACAAGCCGATGTTTCCCTCTTTTCTACCTCTTACCCCATTTCAAAATAGGTAAGATTATGAGTAATTGTGATGCAAAATGAGTTTGAGAAAAGAACTTATGAAAAGATAGTTTATTTGAAAGGGTCCAAGAAGCAGAAGCAAAGGTGTGGTGGGGCAGCGGGGAAGGAAATTAAGAAAAGAGGAAAGCTTTTTACCACAGAGAACAACTGGAATTCCATCTGCTATGGGCCTCAGTCCCTCTGAAGAACTGTGCTGAGGTTGGGTGTGGTGGCTCACGCCTGTAATCCTAGCATTTTGGAAGGTTAAGCGGGAGAATTGCCTGAGCTCAGGAGTTGGAGACCAGTCTGGGCAACATGGTGAAGACTTCTCTCTATTAAGATACACAAAATTAGCCAGGTGTGGGACACATGCCTATAATCCCCACTACTAGGGAGACTGAGGCACGAAAATCACTTGAACCTGGGAGGTGGAGGTTCCAGCGAGCCAAGATTCGGACACTGCACTCCAGCCTGGGTGACAGAGCAAGACTCTGCCTCCAATAACAAACAAACAAACAAAACCTGTTGAGTGTGTTGAATGCCGTTTTAAATAAAGAATGAGAGCCTGAGACCTTTTCTTCCAGCTCTTGAGATCTGCTAATTGAGCGATTTGTCCCTGGCTCATCCCTGCATTTTTGGGCTGCTTTGTTGGTGTTATCTGAGTTGTGGTAATAGAAAAGCATAAAAGCAGTGTTTCCCTTATATCCATGTTCTCATTTATACACATAATATCAATTTTACAGGTGAAAAAAAATTAAGTTTGGACACTGAAGTAATTTACTCAAGATCACACAAAAAGTAAATGACAATGCAATTAAAGCTTACTAGAAATGAAGACTTTCTAAACCAAATCCAGACCTAGTGAATTGGAATTTGCAATTTAACAGAATGCCCAGGTGTGACACATGCATATTTAGGTTTGCTATGCACTAGTTTAAAATATTTTTCTTTATTAAATGTCCGTAGCCATAAATCAAACAAGAACATCTTATATATAACGGCAAGTCATCCAAAAGATACATTGCTCCCAGGTATTTTCTTTTTCAAACATTAATTAATTAAGAATATTTGGCTGTAAGGAACACAATGCAATTTTTTCCAAGATGCTTGTGTGGATTAGGGATGGACTGGAAGGTGATACAGAAGGTATACTATTGCCACAGGTAAGTAGCATGCCAGGTAGAGCTGAGGAGACAATGGGCATAACTCAAGAACAGCATATTTGAGAGTGTATTATTTTCCTATTGCTGCTGTAAGAAATTATCACAAATTTGCTTAAAACAGCACAAATTTATCCCATTGTTTTGTTGGCTCAGGTGGATTTCAGCTTTTTCACAAGCCTGAAGAAAATATATTGGCAAACTGGGTTCTTAGCAGGAGGTACCAGGAAGTGTTCACTTCCAAACTCACCTGGGCTCTTGTAAGAATACAGTTTTTTTGCACTTGTAAGATTGAGATTGAGGTCACCCTCTCTGTTAGGGGCTGCCATTAGCTCCCAGTGGCCCCTGAGGTCCTTACCTGTGTATTCCTGCTTCTCTTTCTCTTTTTTTTTTTTTTTTTTTTT
>NW_012121043.1:4361671-4371343 GCF_000951035.1 Colobus angolensis palliatus | reverse complement strand
CTGGGAGGCGGAGCTTGCAGTGAGCTGAGATCCGGCCACTGCACTCCAGCCTGGGCGACAGAGCAAGACTCCGTCTCAAAAAAAAAAGAAAAAGAAAAAGAAAAAGGAAATTCTCTTCTTAGGAAGGTATTTAAGGTTATACATAATTGCCATCTATTTGCCTATAGATATCCTTATTGTTATGACATTTATAATAATGAAAAATTGGCATCAACAATTGGGTTATTGAAATGAATTATAGGATGAATGTGTAAACATGTATTACTCATTAGAATAGCTATTTACAAAAGTATTTAGTTACCAGAGAAAATATTTGTGATATATGGAAATAGCAGGGTATTTATTTTTCTTTCTTGTGTGCATGCAGGACATATCTGAGTGCAAGGTAATACTGATTTTCTTCTTTGACTTTGTTTTGTATATTTCAAAATCTATGTAATGTACCTACATATTATTTATAAAATACGTCAGTAAAAGAACATTTCATTCGTAACCTGAGCAGTGTTATTGCCCTTTATTCATTTCAAACAGGAGCCAAAAAACCTGCAAAAGTCACCGAGATCATAAAATGGACTGTCAGGGGAGGCCAGTGGTCACAAGCATGCTCGAAAATGAGAATAAACATGGAGAGTTCAATGATTACATTTCAAAATGCCCTTCATGGGTATGTGAATATGACAGTAGGAATCTTAGCTCCTCACTTAAAGAAAGAAGCATTAAAATTTGGAATTTCATAGAGTGAGATGATAAAAAGATATGTGGTATGGTGTTACCATCTTTTTGGAATTTCTGAAAAACAATGTTCGGGACCCATACACAGATTACTGACTTTTTCATTTGAATTTTAGATAGGCAGTACCTGTGTTACTGTGTTTAGTTTCTGAGATAAATTGATGAGCGTTCAGAAGTGCCTGGTGATATGAGTTGATTTCTATAAAAAATGTGATGCTTAAGATAATCATGTTTTCTATTTTATCCCATAAAAGTAACAGAATTTGTAGAAAATTAATTTGTTATTATGTCTCAACCTTAATCAGTTGTTGAAGAAAAAAAAAATAGCTATTTTAGATTAATTTGATAGACCCAAAAATCCTAGTGTGTTAAAATGACTGAAATTATGGTATTCAAATAGGAATATTTTTAACTACATGTCAATTGCACACTTGTATGTGAATTCTTTAGTATTAATAAAGCTAATATTTATTGAAAGACTACTATATGTAGATATTTTAAACACACTGTCTCATGTAATCCCCAAAATAAACAACACTTAGAGATAGCTCAGAAACTGGGCTTGAAGTATTTAAATGTTTGGTTATGTGGTCACTTGAGTAATAAGCAACAGATTCATTAGAGAAGCAGGTAGTATTATTTACATTTGGTAAATGAGGGAATTAAGGTTGAGAGAGCGTAAATACTGGATCAAAGTCACATTACTGGAATACACAGGTGCTGGAATCAAGATTCAAGTAAAATTTGCTTTGAGCCTCAATGCCCACGCTGTATCTGCATTCTTAGAAAACAGTATGGTACTTAACATCCTTTAAATACACTGGAGAATTTGACATGTTAATGATTAATTTCTTCTTTTTAAAGTGCACATGTAAAAATATAGATACCTGTTAAATATTAATATTTCTTATACTGCTTATGTTTGTTCCCTCTGTAGTCATACTTTTCATATGGAACTGTTGACAATTTAATTTTTATAGTATGTAACTTTTCATATGTTCTATATATTCTTATACTGCCATGATTTGATTTAGTCATTTTGGATTAAAGAAAAGTTGATCTTTTCTAGAATTAAAAGGCATGTCTTTTCATTCCTACCTCCCTTCCTCCTTTGATTTTCCCATCTCTTTCCATCTGTTCATTTCTTCTTTCCTTCCTTTTTAAAGCAATTTCTTTTACCTTTCTTTTCAAAGCAATTTCATTTACCTTTCTTTTTAAAGCAATTTACACCTTTTAGGGTTTGGTACGGGAAGATTTGAAATGGAAGCTGGTATGGATTTTAATTCTGTAGGGTTTTTACCTTACCACACACACAAAAATGGGCAAAATGTTTTGCTTCAGTGACTTGAAAAAAATTTATATTGGAACTTGTTCTTCAGTTTTATCTGTTTCTATGAAATAAGGATTATTGTCCTCATTTTGCAAATAAAGTCCCCTGAAACTTTGAGAGATTAAACAGTGTACCCAAAGTCATCCAAAAGTGAGCATTCTGAAAGTGAGTAGTTTTCAACCCAGATCTTCCCTGTGTCAATACTGATGATTACTCACATTGTTTTTTCTTTATTCTAAAAGACAGATTTCAGATATGAAAGTGTATTTGAAATTACTTATTTTAATTATTTCAATTTTATGTTTTAGGAAACTACATTCCAAAAGAGGCCATTTACTTAAGATCATACAACCTCCTACTACAGTACCAGCAATATGAAGGTGGTTGCTTTTTCTCCAGATTTTAGAACTAACCAATTTTGCCCAATTCTTTGGCTTATGGGCTTTGAATGAAAAAATATAGATTCCTGAAGTGAGGAGATAAATTAGAAAGGGATGTGCTGTCTAGACAAATTATTATTTTGTGCCAGCTTCAGCATCAGATATGAGTGTGCAAGTATTAGAGGTAGTTTTTTTCTTTTTTTTGAGACAGAATCTTGCTCTTGTCACCCAGGTTGGAGTGTAGTGGCACAATCTCGGCTCACTGCTACCTCTGCCTCCTGGGTTCAAGCAATTCTCTTGCCTCAGCCTCCCAGGTAGCTGGGATTACAGGAGTGCTCCACTATGCTTGGCTAATTTTTGTATTTTTAGTAAAGACAGGGTTTCACCATGTTGGCTAGACTGGTCTCAAACTCCTGACCTCAGGTTATCCGCCTGTCTCGGCCTCCCAAAGTGCTGGGATCACAAGCATGAGCTACCGCCCCCAGCCTGGAGGTCTCCCTCTGTCAGCTTCTGCTCAATACCCTTGTGCTGTGTACCAATTCATGACCTTTTGCAGTAGCTCTTCAAAGAGAGACACTTCAAAGACAGTTCTTTGGTCTCTTCTTATGTGGTGTCTTCGTTTGCATGTGTGACCTAATGTTGCTTTGTCACCCCAGTCTTCATTTTGGGGGGACTGTTGTTGTATTACCACAACCAAGGTCCTGATGGTTTCCTTAATTACTGCTCCTAGCCAGAACCTGATCTTATGTCAATTTCAACAGGACTTTCATCCTTAGGGCTATGAACAAGCATCCTGTTAGATTATCAGATGAACTCCAGACTTCATTGTAAAAAATCCTTTCTTAACAGTCCCTTCAGGCCTATAGTTAATTACCTTTGAAATCATATGATTTTAACATCATAGGCCAACATTGAACATCTTATTTTACGAATTACAAACAGTAAAAGTTTTTACATTCTGCATTTAAAATTAGCAACTCATATGCCTCTAAACTAGTAGCTCTCTAAGTGTGTTTTCTGAGATAGAAGTGCTAGGGTTACCCGGGCACTTGTCAGAAGTGAAAATTCTTGGGCCCACCTGGGAATCACTACTGAGTGGTACTAAAATTTGAGAGCAACGGATCTAACCATGATGCCTCACCTACTTTCTTCCTCAAATATTCTGTACTACAATCGCACAAGATGACACATTCATTTCCAAATATGCCATACACTTTCACACCTTTGTGCCTTTTCTCAAATTGTTTCTTCTACCTCAATAGTCCGTTCCTCATTTTCAGATATTCTCTGGTTCTTTTTAAAGTTGCATCTAATGCCAGCTCCTCCCAGCTTTCTCCAGCTTGTATCACGTGGTCTTCTTTCTGTGCATTCAATGGTTTTTGTACATCTAGCATGCTTAGATGGCTTGTACTTATGCCATAGTTTGTGTTAAGTTGTTTGTTTACAGCTATCTTCTAACATAGTAGATTGCAAGCTTTATTGAGTGCAAGCTCTATCTCTTTTATTACTGTATATCTTTAGTCTCAGTTTCCTTGCTTATTAAATGGAGATAATATTTATCTTACTGGGTTCTTTTGAAAATGGAAGTATATAATTAGTGCAGAATAGATATTAGTGGTCGCTAATATCATTAGCAGGTACTATATAAGTGTTTGTTGAAGTAGATGAGATTTTAGGACTCTAGTTTGCACATAAAGTATCCTCACAAAAAGAGGAAGAAAAGAAAAAAATAAAGTGAAAGGAGTCTGTGTAGAAACTTTTTAAATAATAGAAGAAATTAACCTTTTGTTACTAGACTTACAATGCAATCTCAATATTAAATCTGTTTTAAATAGGATCTCTGCAACATGGGGCATTATATTTCTACATATAAAGCATTATATTCTTTAGAGATGTTTAAGATTATGGAGACTACTTAAGTAGAGTTGTGCATTCCTGAAAACAAGTCTTCACTCCTCAAAGATGGATGAAAGACAAAGTATTTGTTTGCTAGATGTCAGTTTGTCTTAAATATATTTAGGCACAGTTAATTGCAGAAGCTGTTAGAGTTCTTATGGTAGAAGATGATGGAGCCAAAGGATCAGATCAACTAATGAGCTCAACCACAAAAGCTGATCAGGGATTGAATTGAATTCAAATAGATAACAACATGTTACAAGTTTTGAACTCACTTGAAGAATAGATGGTTGTGTGTATATACTGTTTTAATGTAAACAAAATATCTGAATAAATAAATTATTCTTTGTTTCTAGTCCAGCTCTACAAATGGATCATGAAATTCTACTGTTTGGAAGCCAGGTTAAAAGTGTATTTCTCAATTTAACAGCTAGGGCTAATAGTCTCTAAAGCAATACAAGTATCAATTGATTATATATTTATGAAATGCTTATGGAAAGTTATTAAATTATTTTAAATGAGGAAGATAATGATGGCAACAATGATATTAATGTTAATAGTTCCATATAGGCCTTTTCTATTTTTCCAGTCTCTATGCCAAGAATATCACAAATTATAAGACTTTGCTTAATTATGCATAGAATTATGCATAGAATGAAAGGACAGTGTTCATTTTTCTTATTTTTTACACATAAGGAAATGAGGCTAAGAAATTTTAAGTGACTAACCCCAAATCACACCTCCAGTAAGTGACAAGGATAGGTCAGAATGAAAACTCAAGTACAACAGATTTGAAGTCTGTCAAATGTTTGAACTTCTTTGAAATGAGGAACAATAAATAAGAACTTCATGATAAAATATTTGCTTGAAAGTAGACTTAGGGATACAATTCAACATTTTTCTTCTTTATATAAATTTGGAGCTTTAATGAGCAGTGAAATCCAGGTTACTGTAAAGGTTTAATGTGTAGCAAAACCCTCCTACATTTGAATCATGTCTTCACAATTTACTTGCTTTTGATCTCTGAAAAGTTAATTAAATTCTTGGTGCCAGTTTCTCATTTGTGAAATTCAGGTAATAATAGTATTTATCTCATATAGATTGTAGTAAAGTCTCTCTCTCTCCCTCCCCCCATATATATAAAATAAAATTTGTTATTGTATTATTAATTGTGCTGTGGCTCATTATAAAAACAGACACTAAGAGTGAAAAGTCTGTTGGAATAAATGAGCTGACTGAAAAAGGATCATTAATTTATTTTTAGTTATATTTCTCCAATAGCAAAGTAGATAGGTATATTTGAAACTAAAAATGGATTAACACTAAAATCAGTTAACATTAGTTTCCAAAAAATCCCTTACCCTCAAAAATATTACAGTACATTACTTTCATTATCAAAGCCCTAATGTGCTGCCTAATTTTGAGTATCTTGACCACTGAGCTGTAAAATACATGGAAAATTTTGCACCATTCCAATATAATTAGAGGGCTGATTACACTAACAGACAATCACAGATGCTGGAGCCCAGTAATACTTAAACATTGACATCCTCAATTTCTTAATAGATAAAAAGAGTGCCTATATGTGATGTTCATAAATTAGTTCCTTGTCATTTGTATTGCTAAATTTGATTTTATATTTCAAGACTGAATGTACTTTCACAGCAAAAGAAATACCATGTATTCTTTTAATTAACTACTAGAAAACAAAGTGGGATATTATAACATTTGCTTTCTTTCTTTCTTTGTACATCATAATTGCTAATGATTTGCTTTCTTCCTTTGTACATCATAATTGCTTATGATACTTAGATATTTTGGAGAGTGTTGTTACTTAAGCATGAAAACAGGTTTATCTTATCTTTGCAGCTGAAATATCAATTAGAGGTAAAGTCAATGAGTGTGAAATTCCCCTAGTCTTTCTTGTGTAGTCCTTGAACTCCTTGGAGCACTTTGTATTGTAACAACAGATGTGTGCTGTCCATTATGCACTGCTGTCTCATTTTATCTAATTGGTCCCAATATTGTAGCCATCAGATATGCTTCCTTTTATTGCCATCTGATCCCATTTACAATGAGGACCATCCATCATTTCTACATGAGAACATAAAATGTGTATCATTTTAAGACTGGTCCTTTGGACAAGGTGGTTATTTCTCCTGTATAATGTCTTCCTGGTCTTCAGTGCTGTGGGTAAACATAAATCTACTTTCTTTGTTTGAGTTTTCTTTAAAACTGTTGGCTCAGAATAGTTTCTACATGTAGTAGATTATTTGGAAATTAAAGATTTGCATATTTTGGTGAATGGATAATAAGTATTTATTATAATGCCAAAAATTCAGACAAATATACAGAGAAGCACACATAAGCGCAAACACATGGACACATACACACAAGATTATTGATGTCAGTTTGGGTACATGAGACCACAGGCAATCTGGAATGATGGCTTCAGTTTAGTCATCTGATCTTATGACAAATGCACACTTTCCTTCTTCATCTCTATTATCTCTAAACCCTTCAAGGAAATTTCCCACTCACTATTATTGAGTGTAGACATGGAAAATTCCAAAGATTGAAAAAGGAGCAAGTTACTGGGGGATAAGAGTTTATCCAAAAGAGGCAAACTCCAGAAAATCTTCAACTTTATAAGAAAAATCTGTTGAAAAGGCTCTGTAGTTTATAATGTGGCTTTTAAAAAACAAGATCTTACAACTTTTGGTAGTCACCATAAAGTTGTAAGTCAAGGAAAGCTGTGACAGTTCCCATGAAGAAACTGGAACCCAAAATGGTTAAATACACCGCAACAGGTTACACAGCATTACACGGCTGAATCAATAAGCATCCAGGCCTCCGACTCTTAAATCAGTCATCTTCAAATCATACCACCAACAAATATCAAAAGTTAAAATAAGGGAAGAATATTCTCTCTCTCTCAGGACCTGTGATATTCAAACAGGCATCCATGATCCTTTACTAAGGCCTTACTTCCTCATTGGTTTAGTTTCCCCCACAAACAGCTGAGATGGACTCAGTTTATTCATTTGTTCTCTAACTTACTCAACAAATATGTGAATGGATTACTATAGAAATTGTAATTCCCATTTTTTTTTTTTTTTTTTGAGACGGAGTCTCGCTCTGTCGCCCAGGCTGGAGTGAGTGGCGATCTCAGCTCACTGCAAGCTCCGCCTCCCGGGTTCCCGCCATTCTCCTGCCTCAACCTCCCGAGTAGCTGGGACTACAGGCGCCGCCACCTCGCCCGACTAATTTTTTCGTGTTTTTAGTAGAGACGCGGTTTCACGGTGTTAGCCAGGATGGCCTCGATCTCCTGACCTAGTGATCCGCCCACCTCAGCCTCCTAAAGTGCTGGGATTACAGGCTTGAGCCATCGTGCCCGGCCAGAAATTGTTAATTTCTATACACAATCAGGAATATCTTTTCATCCACATTTTTGGATTTATTGACTTGTAAGCCAAAAAGCTACATGTTGATAAAATTAGTCAATTTATTTGTCCATCTAGACAGTATAAAGCAAACCTATGGAAACTAAAAGTATGATAATAGAATTGGATTTAATATTGACTACCCTAAATCAGTTGTTACATGTCTACAATAAATTTTCAGTTTTATAGTTATTTCTTTTGCTTTGGATATAATGATCAACCTGATGAATGCTCAACTTTGAAAATGGAAGCAACTTATGATAATAACGAAAATGTCAAAAACGTGGACATGGCAGTGCTTTGTCTCTTTTTTTATGGAGAACTGTGTTGCAGTGCTGCTGCTTTCCACAGGAAACAGTCTGTTCCATGGCCATGATGTGGCTCCCAAGACACAAGCAGCTAAGAGCATCCAAATGGTATAATAGAAATACAATTATGGCTCTCAGAGAGTTTCTTCCAGCGCTAGTTATATCTGAATCATACCAACTGAAGAAGCAAAATGAGCACTTTTTCGGGTAATTTAAACACATGTGTTTTTTACTCATTTGCAGACAATAATGGGTTTGAATTTGTTTTCTAGTTCAATCTTTCTTTAGAATTTTTAGTGGTACATTGATGTTTTAATAAAAGTATGAAAAATAAAATAAACTTCTCTTTGTCTGAAAAACTAGAATGACATAAACAACTTGACTTGTAACCAGGCACACCTATGTAAGCATTTTGAGAAGCAGAAGGAAAAAATAAAACAAATCAAAGTAATTACTGTATGGGAAACAGATCTGGTGCTTAAAAATAAAACTAGTTCTGTCTTATTTTTTAGGTTTTCGTATTTCACCATTAATAATGTGGAAAAGTTTTTAAATAATTTCATATTTAAAACATTAAAATAAATTACATTTTTGTTATAAAACACTTTGAAAAATTGACATTTCCTGCCATGTACTTTTTTAAACACAATTTTTATTTTTTTGAGAGAGGGTCTCACTCTGTCTCCCAGGCTGGAGTGCAGTTGGCTTACTGCAGCTTCTACCTCCCAGGCTCAAGTCATTCTCCTGCCACCGCCTCCTGAGTAGCTGGGACTACAGGTATGTGCCACTACTCCTGCCTAATTTTTGTATTTTTTTGTAGACACATGGTTTTGCCATGTTGCCCAGGCTGGTCTGGAACTCCTGGACTCAAGCAATCCTCCCGCCTCAGTCTCATAAGTAGTTGGAACTACAGATGTGTATCACTACATCCACCTTAGCCATATACTTTTGTTTCTAGACTTAGTCGAAGGACTTAGCATGCTGAGGTAAGGACTCTAAATAGTCTGATATATATTAGAAAAAAAATGTATATATATATATATATATGTATACACTCACACAGATGCACACACACAGAGACACACAGTGAGAAATGAATGCGGTACGAACACTACAATCCCAACACAAAGTAGCTTTGCCAAAGACCATAATAAAGACAACCATTTAGGATCTGTCATGTTTGGCCCCGCTATTAGTTGAACGAACTGGGACAAACTGTTTTAACATCTCTAGACCTAATTAAAGAGGAAAGATACCCGTAATACCTACATCTTAGGATTGTTGTGAGGTTTCTGCACAATATTCAAAATTGCTAAATGATACTTAATTTAATAGGAATAATTGTTTTAAGAAAAACTGCTGGCTGGGGGCGGTGGCTTACACCTGTAATCCCAGTACTTTGGGAGGCCAAGGTGGGTGGATCACCTGAGGTCGGGAGTTTGAGACCAGCCTGACCAACTAGGCTGGAGAAACCCTGTCTCTACTAGAAATACAAAATTAGCCGGGGGTGGTGGCGCATGCCTGTAATCCCAGCTACTCAGAAAGGCTGAGACAGGAGAATCGCTTGAACCCGGGAAGTGGAG